>NW_004524600.1:2095258-2097794 GCF_000260255.1 Octodon degus
ACTATTTTACAAGAGAACCATAGGACAAAGAAGAAAAAAAATGAAAGAGAAAGAAAAGAGGAAAGGAAAGGAAAGGAAAGGAGAGAGAGAGAGAGAGAGAGAGAGAGAGAGAGAGAGAGAGAGAGAGAGATCTTCTAGTGGACCCCATCTAGTTTCCTGGCCTCCGCCATCCATGATGCCTACTGGCCAGGGTACTGGGCCTACTGTAGGTGGCAAAGGAGAGAGACCATGCGAGCCTTTCCATTTCTCCTGGCTCTCACCGAGATCTGTGAAGGGAATACCTGAGGCTGTTGCCAAGCTAAGCATTTCCATAGCCTGAGTCACACAGACAGAGCTTTGCTTTGTGAACACAAAACAGGCCCGTAAAGGCGCAAAATGCCAGTCCTAAAAGGCGGTGAGACGATCATCACCAAGTGCTGCTGTATGAACACAGACGAATTCTCAGCATGGCTGGTCTGTGGTTCTGCTTTGTGTGACAAAAATGCACACACACAAAAAACTGAGTTGGCTCATGTTCTTCTATCTTCGTTGTTTACTTTAAACCCTGCTTTGAAGCATTTTTGCTCCAAGCCAGTAAGAAGTTTGGAAAGGTTATGTTCATTGTTAGGGTTTAATTAAAACACACTGAGCCCTGCAGAAACTTGTGGTTTAGAGTAATAGAAAAACAAGAGTTCGTAAATATGGGCTGATCCTGGGAAGAAAGGCCTCGTTTCTGAAACACGGCCTTTCTTGTCGCCCATTTCCTTACAGAGCTGTAGTTTGCCCATTCTTTTTTTTTCTTTTTGCAGAATCAGGGATTGAACTCAGACCCTCGCGCTTGCCAGGGAAGCGCTTATTCCACTGAGCCATCTCCCCAGCCTCCCATTCTTAAACAGATGAATGGTCATGTTTCCAATAAAGAATTGATTATGTAGTTAGGGAGAAGAGAAAAGACAGGAAAAAAAAAGGGGAGGAAATCACGCAAGTATACATGCAGGATAGCTGAGAGGATTGTAGTACTCATTTCCATCAGTTTTTGCAAGTAGCAGTTAATGTTTAAAAGTTTTCACTTTGACTAACTCTATCTGCTGAAATCTGGAATCTGAAGAACTACACTGAGGACAGACAGCAAAGAGCAATACAAAAACTTTGGCTGAATACCTCTCGTCTTGGTCTTCTAAATGTGTACTTGTTCTAATGTCTTATCAATTAGTATACTCTCTTCAAACTAAATTAAAAATATAAAAAGTAAAAAAGACAAGAAAAGAGTTAAGGTTTACTGAAAGTAAGTGTTAATATTTAATTATTTGACCCATCTTGCATACCTGTATCTATTAATCTGAGCAATGGATTTGACAATAAAAATGTGATACAACAACCACTGTTAAATTTTTATTCTTGTTTTGAAATTCTGTTCTATATGTATTGTTGTTATTATGTTTCTGCTATTTGTTCTTGCTTTTGTTTTTACTCTTCAAAATGAAATGTTTTTAAAAAGATAAACAAAAAAAAAAAAAAACCCAAAACAACAAAAATGGATTGATTTGATTTTGTACTTACACATCTTTGATATCTGCCATACTGAGGCATTATCCAAGTGCCTAGTCCATTTTGAAATCCTTTGTTTTGGATTCATTTATGAATGTATGGTTTTAGTCAACCTCCTACCTGCAAAGCACATGCAAATGCTATTAGTACAGTTGTAAACAGAACAGCACAACCTAGTCTCCCTCCTCGTGGAGTTTCTTAGGTCTCTGGTGCCCTTGTCTCCACAGTCGTGTCAAGAGTGTAGCACTTAGCCTGACCTTGAAAAGCAAGCTTGACTTTCAGAGTCAAAGAGCTAATAAAAATACATAATTTTGAATATAGTACTTGTCATCAGCATATGACTTTAATTATATCTATTTTAAAAGTTTAACTGACGCATAAAAATCTCAGTTGTACATATTACCAGGACAAGTATTCTGTTTTGATGCATGCATACATGGCATAATGTTTAAACCAAGTGAAGCATCTTCATGTCCACAGGCATTTGGTGATGCTGGAGACGGAGCCATGGACCTGGCCTGCTAAGCAAGCGTCCTACCACTGAGACACCTCACCAGTCCTCAGAGTCCTTTCTTCTAGCTTTTAGAAATGTTCAGTACGCTATTGTTACCCATAGCCACCCAACTGCAGTAGCTCACGCGACGTCTTCCAGCTGCCTACCTGGCACTGAGTACCCGCTGGTCGACATTGTCCCGCACTCATATTTTCCTCTATCTTTGGTAACCACGGGTGGCCTCTCAGCCTCACTGAGATCACCTCTTCTAGATTTCTCAGGTGAACAAAATCAAGTAGTGCTTGGTTTTCTGTGCTTTCTTTTTTTTTTCCCATTTAATGATTTCCATTTCCATCCCTGGGTTACCCCAAATGACAAGATTTTATTTTTTTTATGGCTGAATAATACTCAGTGGGGTATCTGTGCCACATTGTCTTCATTCAGTCACTAGTTGGTGGCCCCGGAAGTTGTTTTTGTTTCTTGGCTCTCGTGAATGATGCTGCAGTGAGTGTGTGT
>NW_004524600.1:2098347-2103603 GCF_000260255.1 Octodon degus
TGAGACCCTGTACCAGATACATTATAAAACAAAATAATACCAAAACAAGCAAACAAACAAACAAAACAAAAACAAAAAACCTTGCAGACGCATAGTTAAATATCATGGGTACTCTCATATGAGAAATCCAAGTTATAAAGAACAAAATAAAAGATAATAGAAAGAAGATAAACCTTTCTCAGGTGGATAGGGGATTAAGAGATGAAGGGAGGGAGAAGGAGGACAGGGAAGGGGATAAAAAATTAAGATGTGTGTGTACCAACCCGCACAGGCATGTGCACCGCCTCCTCATGAGGCCTGTCAGCATTATGTGCTGCAAACGTGCTAATAAAACTTCTAATTCTTTCCCTTCACTTTGAACTCACAGAACCAGAGTTCAAGGATGTAGGACCAAATGTGTTCCTCTTTGACAGGCTTTCCTCCCCTGCCCCAGTCATTTTTATGCAAAATAAAGTTCAAGAATATTATTCTCAGGAGGCGCCTGTCAAAGTCAGTGCAAAATCTATTCATCAACTGGTCAAACCAAACAAACCCAATCCAATATTTGGAACTGGAGGGCTGATATCAGGCAGGTGTGTGATAAATTTTATTTGGTGTCTTACAGCTTCTACCCCTGAAAGCAGTAAATATGCTAAGATATGGCTCTGAAGTGCTTAGTGAGCTATGCTAAGACTGTAGGCAAGTCACTGGGTCTTTCTAACCTTGCTTTCCTTATCTGCAAAGTGAATGGGCTGGACATCATGATCTGTAAGCTCCTCTTTATATAGCAAAATCATGTAACTCATGCCATCTGACTTTGTCAACACCAGTGTGGTCAGAAGCCACCTGCAATTATGGCTAGTACTTTTATTCTTTCTTGTCTACACCATGCTTTGGGTTATTACACCAATATTTCCAACCAAGTGTTCAAAGGTAAAAGGAAAGGTAAAATAGAAACACATCTTCAGTAACTTATGCCCTCAGATGTTCATTTCAATTATTTTCTTCTTTCTTCTAGGTAAGTGTTTTTTCCTTGGCTGAATCATGATTGGGATTATCACTTATGAGGCAATTATTTATTTAGTAATTCATTTATTCCTCCAACACTGAGGAATGTCTAGTATGTTCTGGAGCAGGACTGGACTTTGGAATTGTGGAAATGTACAAATACTTCGACCTTGTATGGCTTTCCCACAACTAAAATAATTACATTTTACTTCAAGTAGTCCGTTCACATTCTTTCAGTTCTAGGCCTCTTCCTCATGAAAAAATGATGTTGAAAATGTTTGAAAAACATAAGACCCAAGCAGACTACATTTTGCTTTCTTTTCTTTCTTTCTTTCTTTCTTTCTTTCTTTCTTTTTTTGAAGCATCCAGCTGCTAAATCTCAGATGTAAATTTCAGGAAGTCAAATTCCCCCAGGTACACATCCTCTGGTCTACCTGAGTAACCAAACAGGACAAGTACTATGTGTGTCTTTAAGCCTTTCTATGGCCCTTAGTAATATTTCCTGGCTATAAGTAAGTAAGATGTGGAAGTTTTTGGTTTATTGTTTATTTATTTGTTTTTGAGGCAGGATACTCTTGTAGTTCAGGCTGGGCTTGAACTCACTAGATAGTCCAGTTTTGCCTCAAACTCATAGCAATCCTCCTGCCTCAGCCTCCCAAGAGCTGATTACAGGCAGGCACTACCATGCCTAACTGGTTTGTTTCAAAATGAAATACACACTCATTTTATAATGCCTTCTATGGCTTACATAATAAGTGTGTATTGATTTATATCTTATATTTCTAAGTAACTTTCAGAGTACATGACAGTACATCTTCAGAGGATGACTAGTGAAACTTTTTTTTATTAATTTTATTGAAAAACAAATAGTAATGAGACAGTTTCAAAACAGGATAGTAGGACAGTTACAATAATTAATACATTGCATGTTTTTGTCATCGTAGTAGTTATTCATAGTACAAGATGCAGACATGATAGCCTGTCCAAACACTGTTAGTACAAATCTTACTTCTCACTGAATTAAGAGAAAGTAGCTGTATGTCTATCCTAACTATTTTGCATATACAGATACAAAATGGTCCTTCATTTATATCCCCCCTTTTCATTTAGTTTTGCCAGAGATGGGTATTCCATTGCCATTTACATATTGTAGGTGAATGAATTCAGCAAAATAATCCAATATAGTCCAGTAGTCGTAGTGGGTTATCTGTAGGACTGTGCAGACCTCAAAAGTCATCTCTGAAATTGCTGGGTTCCAGACCTTGTTCCTGGCTCTAGCTGTGCTTTCTACCACCCTCTTTTTTCTTTTCCATAATTGAAGAAACAAATAGCAGTGAGACAGTTTCAAATCAAATTAGTAGGACTGTTTCAATAATTAACACATTGCATACTGTCTTCCTAGTGGTTATTTGTTGTACAAGATGCAGACATGATATCCTATTTACAAAATACTATTAGAACAAATCCCTCCATTCATTGAATTAAGAGAATGTAGCTGTATATCTATCCTAACCATTTTGAATACACAGATACAAAATGGTCATTCATCTGTATCCCCTTTTTTTGCTTAGTTCTGTCATTTAAATACTGGTGAAACTCTTTTGAAAAGAATATTTCAAACTTTCTTCCTACTATATTGTAGTGTTTTTATGACAAAATGCATGATAAGGTTATATTTTCTAAAATTCTCCCTATTCCATCCATTTGACTTAAGTATTTTGAAATAACAGATTACCCAAATTAAGAGCTTGGCTTTAAAGGGGAAACAAACATCTGGATTTATCTTTGTGTTTGTCTTTATTGGTTTGTTTCTTTTTTTTTGAGATGGGGTCTTACTCGCCTTGAACTCACTCTGTGGCCCAGGCCAGTCTCAATCTCATGTTGATCCCCTGACCTCAGCCACCCGAGTGTGGATTTATCTTCATGCTCAATTGTATTTTAGGAATGAACTTTCAAACAAGGTTGCTTTCCCAACATGTTGTTCATTTACCATAATTTGAGTGTTTTTTTCCTTTCGTGGTACTAGAGATGAAACTCAAGGCTTTGCAAAGGCTAAGCGAGTGCTCTGCCACTGGGCTGTACCCTTAGTCCTGTGGATTTTTAATTTAGGCTTGCAGATGAATCTCCATAAAAATAATGGAAGTCCTTTTTATTTCCCTAAAGAAGACCTAAGCAAAGTTCTTTTTTTCTCTGAGGAGACATGAATTGGTTAATGGGACGCTTTCTGTCACAGCACCTCAGATGTGGGACAGGCATTCTATACCATTCTTCTTCCTTGTATTTAAAAGATTTCATCTGGTCTCCTACAGATATTTCTCCATGATGGGAGAGCTTCATGTCATAATTATCAAACTAAAACAACATAGAAAGACTGGTTTTTACTTCACTGTGTACATAGAGTAACACCCAAGGAATTTGCAGAGTGCATTTGCTGCTGAGCTAAACCACACGTGTGACTAGAGTGGGAAGAAAAGTCTCCTGTCCACAGGCGCTGCTAGACACATTTTTCACAGCTCAGCAGAAATGTGACTAATAGTTATTCCATGAGACAAACTGTTGTGTCTGCGAGGAAGGAATTCCCCGGCTAGAACAAGATGCGGTGTTTAGTGTCCTGGGGCTGGGAGATCCTGTGCAAGCCACACAAGAGTCCACTTGTGTGGGGGGTGGGCTCCCCCAGCCCATGGCCAGCATTTCCTGTTTCCGATGTCAAGCCTTCTAGAACATTTCCTCAGAAATGGAAACCCTGGCTGCTCTTTACTGCTGCAGTTTTACTATGTGGTAAATGGCTAATTTCATACAATTAAGAAGGCTTCTTCACAAAGAGGCTAAATAGCCTGCTGGAGAAAGTATAAAAACATATGTGTGGGAGCTACTTTGGTATTCAGGGCACAGTTGTGTTTGATTTTATAAATGTTTCCCTCTTTCAGAGAGAAATATGGGGAGGCCAGAACAACACTGTGTAATGCCTTTTGTTGAAAGCCCGTAGGAGCCAATTTATTTTTATATTGAAAAATTGCCTCCTTCTAAACCCCTGAGGGGGGACTCAAAATTCTATATATAGTAAGTTGAATGTAAAGGCTCCTTATAATTTTGGAAAATTTGGAAAATTTGATACTTAAACACTAATAATGTTAACATTTTAAAACTGTGTACCTGTCACAGGCCAGGGGACTACACGGAGGCCTGTGCATTCATCAGCTTTCCTGTCACTGGGACAACATAGCCCATGAGCACAATTTGAAGGAAGGAAGCTCCTGGTCTCAGGGAGTTCAGTCCATGGTCAGCTGGCTTCAGAGCAGGGACATCGTGGCAGAATGGTGTGGAGAAATAAAGATGCTTAGTTCATCATGGCTGGGAAACAGCAGAGGCGCTGTGCTGGAGAGGAGCAAGGAAGGGCCCCTATATAGTACCCACGGTCGTGCTTCCATGACCCTCAGGGACACACCCTAGAACATGCTTTCCTAATCTGTGAGGCATTTCTTAATTCATGAAGATAATACATGAGGATTAATGGTCACCCTTACGTATTTTATCCAAATGATCCTTCACAGCGGGTATAGGTCCTAATGCCCACTTTACATACAAGGAGGCTGAGGCCACAGGAAGGCTGAGTACTCTGCTGAAGGACCCAGAAAGTAATGGCCAAAGCCAGGTTTGGTGGTGCTTACCTGTGGTCCCAGCACTGGGAATCTGAGACGGGGTTAGCAACTAAATGGAGGCCAACCCCAGCTACGCAGTGAGCTCAAGCCCAGCCTAAACTCATAGCAAGACCCTGTGTCAAAACAATAACAATGACAATAAGAACAAAAGTTAAGAGAAAAGAAAGAAAAGGAAAGAAGAAAGGGCATAGCGTTTCTGTCAGCTTGGGTTGATTCCAGAGTGCATGATCTTAATGATCTCTTACCTTATTGTGAATGACCAAACAGCTACTTTAATTAGTGATTCTATGGGCAGGGACAGCGTTCGTACAATAAGTTCTCTGTATTTTATTTTTATAGGCAGTTATATAGCCTCACATCTAAGGTCTCACGAATTTCCTTAGCAAGGATGTGAACAAAGATTCTAAGCAGGCTGGAATTCTGCACTCTTCATGTTGGTTAGTGTCATATTTCTTTTTTTTCTTTTTTTTTTTTTTTTTTTTTAGTTTGCAGTGGATTTTCTTTAAACTCTTGTAACAAGTTCTTTTTTTTTTCTTTTCAAAGTTTTATTGATAAACATATAGCAATGAGACAGTTTCAAATCAAATCGAAAGTACAGTTTCGACAAATA
>NW_004524600.1:2109823-2224640 GCF_000260255.1 Octodon degus
GGTCTGGGGGTTCCCGGAAGTTGGCAGAAATTCCTACTCGGCGGGAGGGGTGGGGGGCGGCCTGAGGGGGCGGCAGAGGGTCCGGCCCACGCTGCACCTGGGCTGGGACTGGTCCCGCCGGCGCAGGGTAGCAGGAAGCTCTCCACACACTCACGGGACCTGGGCTAGGACTGGGTCTCAGTGTCATATTTCTATATCACTGTCTTCTCTCCAGAAGTGAATCAACAGCCTTGGACCCCTTGTATTTAAACAGTAAGAATATATTTGTCGAGTAATCAGAAAATAAAGCTATGTGAAAGAAAGAAAACACAAAGAAAGTACCATGATGGCAACTGCGTAATACAGCTTAAAATTCTGCATTTCTTATTTGTATTAGTCATCATTCTCAATGGGAAGAAAACCAGCCAACACCTGCAACTTACATGAGAAGAAGTTTATTTTGGCTCACAATTTGTAGAGGTTTCAGTGCATATTGTACCAGCTTCAAGGCCAAATTATATGGTTGGAAGGACCTGGACAGTGGAGAGCTGGTCACTTCATGGGTCCAGAAAGCAAAAGAGAGATAAAAGGAGGAACCAGGAAGGGAGATATACTCTTCTAAGTCATATCCACAGTCACCTACCTCTTGGAACCAGACCCCACCTCCTGACAGGAAGTCAGCTATACCAACCCATAATCCAATCACCTTCTAAAAGCTCTATCTCTGAGCTCATGAGGATTTGGCATCCAGATATAAACATAACACAATCATTATTACCTAAAATGAGTGCTGGACATGGAGCTACAATATTTAATGTTTGCTTTGCTGGTTTATGGCTTTGCTTTGGTCTAATCTCTTTCTATACCTCTGTTCCTTCCTTTTGGAATGGAAATGTTTACTCTGTGTCATTGTTTGTTAAAAGTATTTAACTTTTTTATTTTTACAGGAGTTCCAAGCTAAGATTTGGCATTGAGTCTCAGAAGAGACTTTGGACATGAACTTTTTAGCAAATCCTGGAACTGTTAAAGCTTTGATGACCCTTCATGGTAGAATATATTTAATGTATTTAGTACAGGGTCTATAGGGTCTCACTACACAGATTGGACTCATAGTGCTCCTCCTGTTTTTCAGCCTCCCAAGGGCTGGGATTACAGGCATGCACCACCACGCCCAGTCTCATTTGCCATCTCAGGGTGCCATGGGGGCAGGGCCAGCATGGTAGGCTGGGGATCAAACCCCTGGCCCCTGATTCTGCCTAAGCAGGTGATTTAATTTGCTGAGCTATATGGCTGGCCCAAACAGCTATTCCTTGGTACTGGGGATGGAACTCAGGACCTTGTGCTTGCCAGGCAGGTGCTTATTCTACTGAGCTATCTCCCCAGCACTTATATTTTACGTAATGATGTGAGCCCTTTGTGTGCCAGGCATGGAGTGTTGTGATTTAGACCTAGAATGTCTGAACAGAACCCCATATGGTCAGAGGAGCTGCTATTGAAAAGTGATTGGATTGTAGGGGCACTGTAGTAATCAGCAGACCAATTTTTTTCCCCCCAGAACTGGGGATTGAACTCCAGCAGACTAATTTGAAAAATGATTGTGGAGGTATTGTTATCTTTTCAAATAAAAGATAATTAATTGTGCATGCCCTTTGGAGTGGATGAACAAAGGAATAACTGAATGTGTGTGAACTGCTTGTGTTAGTTTCACGTTATCTTTGGAAAATGCTGTAATAGAACAAGGTTCAACCTTGTAGCTTTAGAACCCCTGGGCCAAACTTTCAAACAGAGCTGTCTTTCTTCAAGAAATAATTCTGAAAGTGTCTGGTGTCAGGTAAGAGGAGACCACCTTCTTTTGAAATTCAGTGTAACTTTCAGTAAATTGTAATATAGAGATGAAATCTTTACCTTATGACTACAGGTGGGATCTTCTACAGCCAGAATTATTATTATTATACTTTTTCCCATTTCATGGAACTCATCACAGACAGTCTTGTAAAATAGTGTATGAATCTTGGCATCCAAGGCTATATTGACTTTTTGCTGGTTGCTGGTGTACATCCTTCCTGTGGCCCGTACTTTGGAGGTCAGGAAACTTGGATATGAATCTTGGCTTTGAAACTTCTGGTAGCTGTAAAAGTTGGACAAGTTATTTCACCTTCTTCAGCTTTCATGGCCTTCACTGAAAAATAAGGGGAATGGTAGCTTCTGTGTCCTTGTGTTGATTCAAGAACTCGGTGAGGGAACATCAGAAAATGCTTAGTGTAGCACCTGACACACTGTGGCAGCCGAAGGCTAATCCTGCTGAAGATATTCCGGAGTAGATTCAAGAGTTCTTTCATTGGCAGGGAGGAATGCCCCAAGGTCTGCCCTCTGCCAGGCTTTCCCAGTGTTGGAGGCCCCGGGGCTAGGGCCTGCTCTGATTAGGACTGCAGTATTGCCCAGTGTTAAGGGGTTATCCCCTTCCCAAGTTATGTAGTCAGTATGACTCAGTGATAGGCTTGTGTAATGAAGGCTTAAGTAGTTTACATGTGATAACTTCTGTCGAAAAGATTAAACTATTTGGGGCTGGTGAGATGGCTCAGTGGTCTAAAGCACCTACTAGAACAAGCTTAGCAAAGCACAGGGACCGCGGTTCAATCCCCCAGCACCACATGCCAGCCAGCCCCGCCCCCTGGTGGCTGAGCTGGCCACACACACACACACACATAAATAAAAAAAATTAAAAAAAGATTAAACTATTCCTTTAGGATTAAAAAAATAAAAAAATTATTTATTTGGTGCAGGGTCTCACTATGCAGCTTGGATTTGTAGCAATCTTCCTGTCTCAGCCTCCCCAGAGCTGTGATTACAGACGTGCACCACCGTGCCTCCCTGGTTTCAGGGACAGTGTGGCATGTGATATCGGTGTTTCAAACCTGGATCCCTGTGCTCAGACTGCCAAGATATCTCCCCAGCCCAGTACTCATAGCTTTTCTTTGTCTGCTCTCATCCCCTCTTCCTCCCAGAGGCAGGCCAGGGAGAAAAATCTGTTGCCATCCATCTGACAGCCAATATTTTTGAGCAATGACATTGTTCAAGATGTCATTGACTTAAAAAGAAGTGTAAAACTAAAAGAGAAATTTAAGGCAAGGCATGGTCCACGGATGCTGTAGCTTGTGTGGCCAAGATGGGAATTAGGTGTAAAAGGCAGCTGACAACACTAGGAGGCTACTAAGCAGTAGCTGAGTGCTTCAGAGGAGGAGAACAGAAATCAAAAATCACAAATCATGGTGGCTGGAGGGGTTAGGTCTGGAGTGGTGGCTCTGAAACTGGGCAGGGCTCTGAAGAGGAATTTGCTGTCTTTGTTTTCTTATTTATTTATTTATTTATTTATTTATTTATTTCCAGTACTGGGGATCAAACTTGGGACCTTGCAATTGCCAGGCAAGCACTTGTGCCACTATGAGCTATCTCTCCAGCCTCTTTGTTTTCTATATTGAAGGAAAGAATTCTAAGCTTGGGTACAGCAATTCTTTTATTGATTCTCTACAGTAGAAATTAAGACTCATATCTAAATAAAATGAGCAAAGCCTGTAAGTTAGCTAGAGAAGGTAGAGCCATTTATAAATCTCACCTCTGAGACCCTCAATTTAAAAAGCAGACCCTGGGAAGGCCCTTTCCTGGAAAGACACTCTTTCTGATCTACTTACAGGCTTGAAAAGTGTTTCACTCAATAATCTTCATACCCTATTTCATATCATACTAGATGCACTGAAAGCTATAGCTGAAGTTTTCCGTGGGATGTGAAATGGCCATTTAATAATATTTTTATTAAACACATAAGGAAGCACTGTCAGACCATATTCTGGTTCAAGAAATAACACATTGCAAGAACCCTCCTTTCTGCCAAAGGCAACCACTACTCTGATACCTACACTGCAGATTAACTTTACCTGATTTTGAATTTTATTTTACTTAATTTTTTGTGGTTTGGAATATTAGTACCTATTACTATATCTGATTTATTTTGCTTAGCACTTTTTGTAAGATTTATATAGAAGTTTGTTTATTCTCTGTCATATATTTTTTTCATAATGTGAATATACCACTATTTGTCCATACTGCTGTTGAGGGACATCTGGGTTGTTTGTTGCTTGGGCTGTCACAGACAATAACTATATAAGCATTCCTTTACATTACAGTGCACACTGACACTGTCTATCTTTCTGTTGAATAGATCCGCTGGAGTAGAATTACTCAGCCATAGTGTATGCCTTTATTCAGTTTTAGTTGTTACTGTCAGGTTTTTCAAAGTGATTGTACACATTTCCACTCTCACTAGTAATTTAGGAGAAGAATATATGTCATTGCAAACATTTTGTATTATTCTTTTTTTTTACTTTTAGACACTTAAAGACAATATAACGGGGTTTCTTTATTGTCTCAGTTTTTTTTTTTCCTAATGGTTAATGATGTGTTAGATATCTGGATATCTTCTTTTCAACAGCAACTGGAATAGTCTTGTAAAAGCACAGTGATTGGTTTTTTAAATTAATGTGCCACAGTTCTATACATATTCTGGATGCCAGAGCTTTATTGGATGCAGTATGCAGGCATATTTTCTCTGACAGTCTTAGAGTTTCATGGCTGGAATTCAGGAGAAAAGAAAGCAGAATGTTGGGTTCCTCTCTTCAAAATTAACTTTTCTCGGAAACTTCTGTCCAAGAACTCAGAGTATTGGTAGATCTTTGATGACTACTAAACATGTGACTTGTGTATGTTTAATGTTTTATACAAATTCTCTCCCAGTTTTTCACACTCTACAGATTGGCCCAATATAAGCTACTCTTTTTAAAAAAATTATGTATTTGATATAGGGTCTCACTATGCAGCTTGGACTCCTAGTGATCCTCCTGTTTTCAGCCTCCCCAGAACTGGGATTACAGGCATGTGCTACCACACCCGGACTCGGTTGTCCCCTCAGCATGCCCTGGTGGCAGGGCCAGCGCAGCATGCAGGACTAGGGATCAAACCCTTGTTTCTGCATTTGCAAAAGCAGGTGCTTAGTCCGCTGAGCTATCTCACTGGCTCTGTAAGGTACTCTTCTATCATGAGAGGTACAAATTCATGAATGAAACTAACATTTTGGGCATTGCAAAGGAAAATCTAGAATGGAGAAACATGGATGGTATCCCACAGGCACACAGAGATAAATTCTCCCAAGCTAAAGCTGAGATGAGGGATCTGGGATAAGCAGAAGACAAGAAGAGTTTAGACTGCTGCCATGAGGGGTTGGCCTATGACTCCTGGGCCTTGTCCCTGGAGATAAGATATAATAAACTAGAGAAAAGTTCAGAGATTCTAAAGCAACACTCTTCTCACCACCAGGCAAGACTGCAAGCCTCTTTGGGAAGTCCTGTGCAGTGGAGCAGCAATGAATTAAGGAAGGAAGGAAGAAAGGAAGGGAGGGAGGGAGGGAGTGGTCCTTTGGAGAAGACCCAAATCGCTGAGCAGGCGGCAGAGTTTCCGCCAAGGCATAAGTCAATCAGAAAGCCACACTAAAGCTGTGGCTTTAAAGATAACAGAAAGACACTTATGGCACCAGAAGTGGTGATTCATCTAATTAGAATTCTGCTCACAACATAAAGTTTCTGGAGAAAGTGTGTTCTCTGAGGTAGACAAGAGTCTCTAAGTGTGGGGACCAGCTCATATGTCTGTCAAGACTGTGAATCACACAGAACTGTACCTTGTGGTGGTTCTCAGTCATGGGATCCTTGCCAGCTGGGAATCCATAAGCAGCTGATTGATTTATGTAGTTATCTGTGGTTGTTAAACAAACTACTTTCATCAGTATTAAGCTGGCAGTAGAGGTTGGTCAAGTGCCTAAGTCAACTATTTTAATAAATGGATTACCTAGTGTTTCTTAAAAATAAATCAAACTATAAGAAAACAAAGCTATTAGGAGGCAGAGAATACCTCTTCCATGTTCTGTATCTCAGGTACTATAGGAGAGGGGCTTTTACATTTTGCCTGCCATCAAAAGCATGATGCATACCTTAGCTGAAAATGGCTCAGGACACTGGAAGTGGCCTCCATGTTGAGATGAGGAGGACATCGGGGGCCTATGGATGGGAGCCCACAGTAGGACTGGTGATCCTAGATTTACTATGAAGGCCAAGGCTGAGCCCAACGTCAGACAGACAGACCAAAGAGAGAGCAGGACTAATCTGCTGACCAGAGAGCTTTGATATCAGGCTGGTGTTGCTTTGGATTTCATTTGTTTGCTTGCTTTTTTTCTTGTTTTGTATTTCTGGGGATGGAACTCAGAGCCCTGAATGTGCTAGGCAAGCGCTGTACCTCTGAGCTGCTCCCCTCCCAGCCTCTTTGGAACTGAGGGGCATTTGCCATTCCATACTTCACACCCTCTAGAAAGAAGAACAACAGTCAAGAATTAGGGGGAATCCTGAATCAACAGAAGTTATATCTAAATAAAACCAGAGTTTTCAACTGGGCAAGGCTGAATTTATTAGGTGGTAAGATTTAGTATTCTACCACCTTTAGTGGGTTTCCAAGGGGTCCTGGCTACTTCTTGATTTGTCCAAGATTTCAGAATGCAAAAGTTGTGGTGTCAGTAAGGCTTTCACCTAGGTTTTGAAGGAAGACCTGGGATGTTAGGCAAGGACTCCTGAGAGAGCAATGTGTGAAGCAGAAAAATGACGCTGAAGGTCTAGTGGAAGAAGACTTCTCAAGAAGTCAGCAATGCCAGGAATGTGGAACATATGCCATGAACTGTTGCAGCCAATGAATAGAGCCAGTTTAAGAGAGAGGCTCCAGCCAGCTTGCTTGTAGGCTACAACCAGCAAGGCCATAAGGATGTGGTCTTCTAATCCCTTTGGAAGACTCATCTTTTATTACTGTGAAAGATACAGAGATAAAAGACTTAGTATTTACCCTGCTTAGTTTCAGTTTTATTTTGGGCAAGTTCTTTCTATCCTCCTATCCTTTGTTTTTAGAATGGGATTATTTACCGTGTGACATTGTGCCTCAGGCTTATGTAAATTATTTTGGATTTTTATAGAGGTTCACAGCTAAGAGTTTGCCTTGAGTCTCAGAAAAAACTTTAACTTTTAACAAATGTTGAAATTGATGGAATTTTAGGGGAAGGGATTGTTGTATTTCTGATTGTGTGCAAGGTAGTATGGTAGTCAGGGTTTACAAAGGAAATAATTTATTACAAGATACATAACTTATTGTATTTTATAGCAGTCACACAAACAGTCAAGTACAAAGGAGTGTAGGAAATCTGTCCACACACTTCAGCATGGGTCCTGTTAAAGACCTAGAGCCCATAACAATGTCCCATGCAAGTCTGTTTCATGGATCTGTGCTGAGAACACCCCAAGGTCGGTGGTGGAAGCTAGAAAGTCTCCACTAGCAGGATGAAGGATCTGTACCAGTAGGCTGGGGAATCTGCACTGGAGCCAGGAAGTGACACTGAAGGTAAGGACCAGAGCTCCCCTGAAAGGTACCACAGTCACTCTCAGCAATACTGAGATCCTGACCTCCTCCGACGATAACAGCCACATCCATTTCAGAAAAACCAGTGTGACAAGCTTCTTCAGGATATTGAGCAGTACACCATCTTCTCTGGAGCCAGAAAGTGATGCTCAAAGTAAGGACGAGAGCTCTCCCAAAGTGAATGGCAGCCATTCTCAGTGACAACAAGGTCCCAAGCTCCCCTGACAATAAGAACTGCTGAGCTCATATCAGGAAAGCCAGCATGACAAGGTCTTCCTGGAGAACCTACAACCCCCAGGAGAACCAGCAGCTTTAGGAGAAACAACAGCTTTAGGAGAAGCAATATCTCTCCTTCTTCTCCAGTTCTCCTTTTTATGTTGTTTACAGCAATCCTCACATGGGCCTTCCTTACCCAGCACTACACTGATTCAGTTCAGTATTACAAGCTGACAACCAGTTGTCAATGCACCACATGCAGTTAGATGGAATTATGAACTTATAATTGTCTTAATTTGGATGTTAAGTATGGTTTAGAGGATGTGTTTGGGTATGAAGTTGACAAGAGGTGGAATGTGGTGGTTAGGGTAGGGTGTCAGCTTGATTGACATGGGGAATCATCCCAGGAGTATGTTAGAATATATTTCTGGGTGTGTCTGGGTGGGTCACAGAGGTATGACCTTGGGGTCTACATATGGTTCCTCACCCCTTCCTCTCTGGTGCAGTTTCCTTACTCTCCTTCTTGGCCATCATGAACTAAGCAGCTCTCCTCTGCCCTGTTTTTCCTCCATGGTATTTCTGTGTTGGGGCCACCTGACCATAAACTGAATACACTGAATCATGAGCCAGATTAATACTCTCCTTAAGCAGTAGACAATGGGTATTGTGTCCCAGCAATGGGAAAGCCAACTAATACCCAGGGTAACGTCTCAGATCACCTTAGGATCCACCTGCTCCCCAGGCCACATGTGGTGACTTGCATCTCTCCATCTGGGAATTCCACAAGTTTATATATCCTCAAGTATCAATTTTCTTAGTTACATCAACACAGTGAAAGTCAGGAGGTATTTGTTTTTCTGGTTCTGGTTTTATTAAGCTAACTGCAACTGGCTTGAGTCAGATTTTACACTGACTACGGGCATAGACACAGCTTATAAACATGTGTGTTTTGCAATAAAAAATTACTCTGCCCAACATCTCACCAGGAAGGGAATTGCTACAATTACTGTGTGCAGTTAGAATATTTATCGTATAAACATGTATCATCAGGGTCTGTCAGCATGACTGAAAGACTCCAAGAGATCATGCACTTAATTAACTTGCCTTCATTTCTTATAAGAGTGTCTGAGACTCTATCATGCATCTTCATTCTTTTGGTTCTCAAAGGCATCATCAGTTTTTTCAATTAAAGCTCAGCTATCCCCTGAGAAGATTCACAGTTTGAATTCTTAGCAACATCCAACAGTCATTTGTTTTTTGGTTTTTAGCCTGAGTCTGAGTGGGGATATTAAGGACGTAACACAGAATACTAGGGACAGATTCCCAAATGGACCTTGGGCTAGATCGTCATAATCATCACCAGCTGAGATTTAAGAAGCATCCATGCTTATTAAGTTGGAAATCTTGAACTATACTTTCAAAACAGAAATGAATTCATGAATAAAATGAGGAATCCTGTCTTCTCTCTGTGATTAGTTGTCTGGGATCAGTTGACCACTAGTTCTGTGACTAAGAGCAGGTAACATATCTTTTTAGGCCTCAGGGGTCTTCTCACCTGTGAAATGGGGTAAAAATACTGCCCCCTTCATTAGGAAGTGATGAGATACAAGGGAGACACAGTTCCTAAAGTGAAGGAACTTCATTTAGCACAATGTAAAAACTGAACGGGCAAGTGCAACAGCGATGTGCGAATTTTCGCTCCTTCTGTTAAAATATAGTTGAGTTTCTTTCCTTTTCTTTCCTTTCCTTTTCTTTTTTTTCCTTTCTTTCTTTCCCAAGGATTGAACTCATGAGCTTCTGCTTGCCAGGCAAGTGCTTACACTGCTGAGCTATCTCCCTATCAGTTTCTTTATGTAGTACCAGTTCTGTGCTAAAACTGCCTTGCTCCATAAATGACCCAGAGTGGTGCTGGTATATGAGTTTGGAGGTCAGTTTTCCGTCAAAAGGCATGCCAGGTCCCATCCAGTTGGCGGAGCCCACATGGTGCCCTGTGTTATAGGTTCTTCACACTTGAAAATATGACAAAGTAAAATAAAGTATCAGAAATTCCTGATTAGGAAATAGAAATATAGAAATTCCTGAACTGATTTTATTATTTATTTATTTATTTATTTATTTATTTAATGTATTTGGTACAGAGCCTCACTACACAGCTCAGACTCATAGTGATCTTCCTACTTTCAGCCTTCCCAGTGCTGGAATTACAAGTGTGCACCACCATGCCCAGTCTTGGTGGCTGGCTCAATATGCCCGGGGGCGGGGCTGGTGTGGCATGTGGTGCTGACGATTGAATCCTGGTCCCTGCGCTTAGCCTAGGCAGGTGCTTAGTCCCCTGAGCTATCTCGCCAGCCTGTGGTTTTATCTTACATAAGCAGTAGTACTTACTATATGCTTTACAAGTAGTAATGCATATTTGTTGTGCATATGATTCCATTGGTAAATTTCCTGATTATTTTCATTTTACAAATGAGGAAATTAAGGCATTGAAGCTTAAGTTACTTCTTGAAGTCTGAAAGCTAGTGTAAGAGGTAAAGCCAAGATTTAAGCCATATTTTGACTCTTGGCTTTGGGCTATATTGTCCTCTGTATGTGAGCATGTGTGCACACTTATGTATTTGTACACACATACACACACACACCACAGATTTCACCATGCATTATGCCTGCCTTCATGTTCCTGGAAGTTGTGATGGTTACAGCTATATCAATTTTCTCTCTCTCCTCTCTCTGTTGCTCTGTCCCTGTCTTTGCTTCTGTCTCTCTGCTGGGGTGGGACACAGGGCTCCCACATGGTGGACTTGCACTGTATCACATCACTAAGCCACACTTCCAGCCAGGGTAGACATTTCCTGCAGTGGGCCCCTAACAGGCTAGTAGGGAGATGTGGGGGAGAGGACACAGTCGGATGGCTGGATTGTTCGCAACCTCAGTTACCTGCATTGTCTTCTCAGGAAGCTATAGAAACAAGTTATGGCAGAGCTGCTGTCTCTAGAGAGTTTTCACCTCACTCTTTCTCCACGCTCAGCTGAAGAAGCTAGCTGACCAACTAAGCCTGTGAAGAGCTAACCGAGTGACGGAGAAGGTACTGGCATCCCGTGTCCAAATGAAAGAGTAAAAGAGGGAAAAGGGGACGTTTCCTACTAGTTATGTTAAATATGTTAACAGAGGTCTAAGGTGACAGGAGAAAGAAATGAAAAAGAGAAAGAAATTCATACCCCTGGGACAAAGCTTTCAGTGGTCACGCCACTAAATGGGGCTCTGCAAGACATGTGCTTATAGCAGGGAAGAAGGCAGCCCTGCAGAAGAACCCAGGGACCCATTTGTGTGTGGCGCAGCTCTGGAGTTGTGTGCCAGGTCCCACACCAGTTACAGTGACATTCTGGCACATGTGAGCCTCTGTCTGGTTGGGAGGCAGAGGTGATAGTGAAGGAACTAATAGTCTTAAGGACACAGGCATGGCTTTGCCCGGGTTGCCCCTGGAGGATGTTCACAGACAGCGGCAATTTCTGCCAGGTGCCAAATTGTGAGAGGGTCACGTGAAGCACTCTGCCCTTTTGTTGGCAGATCTCGCGGCAAGGTAGGTGGAGAGGCAGTGAGGCCTGGATGCTCATCAGGAGGAAATAAGAAGGCTGGAGGCCAAATGATTGGGAGAACAAGAGTCTGGAAAGGTCAGAGGGGTGCAGCCAGCTGAGAGGTACTGAGTAGGGCAAAGGAGAAAGAATCCTGGAGGTGTACCACATTATACAGGGCCTTTCTGGATTCTCATCTCAGTTCTGGAAGTTTGTATTTGTAATGCCTTGGAAAAGCTATTGGAATTCTAGTGAGTTAATTCCAGTCCACCACTTCCGGCACAACCCATGGTAAGAATAAAGACACTAAAGCATATTTGCAGTTGTGGCAAGCCAAAGGGTCCTAAGTCCAGCTAGGACAATAGCTGTCCCGAACAAAGGCCTTGATCCAGGGCTGAACCTAGGTTTTATTAATTTATCAAGAAGGGAGTGGCTTGAGGATGAGTGACTGTGAGAGTGGCAGGAAGTACTTTAGTGCTGTGAGCTGGGCTAGCTGGGAGGCCTGAAATCACCTTTGCAATTAGCGAAGAAAAGGATGTGCAGAAGGAGTAATCTGCATGATACAATTGAGGTAGTATCTAATGTTTTGGGGTCAGCGCCTCAGCTCTGATGTGTAACCTTTTATGCCCTGGGAAATCATAGCCTCTTATCTCACAGCTTCTTTCTAGCCAACAGCATGGAGCATGGCTCTCCATCCTGCCTGGCTCACACATATTTTATTTGGGAGCTAAGGGGGTGGGGTGACACTGCTCTGTCCTCTTGTTTCAAAGACTGCGAGTCAGCACCTCAACTGGACGGCTTCTCATTGCTTAAAGCCAATTGAAGTGATTTGGAAAAGCCCCACCCAGCTCTAAGACATCAGTGCTTGGAAATAGGGCCGGGTTCAGCCAAAATGGAGACAATGGCTCTTCCTTCAAGGACAGTCACCCCCATTGTCTTCCACATCCCATGGCATGTGGAATATAAAGTTCAGTCTCATAGGGGAGTAGACACAGGGCTGAGTAAGATCCACCATTCTTAGGATGTTTGCTTTGTTTTATTTCATTTTTCTATGTCCCATTAGTAGTTTTGCACTGATGTAGCTGTTGAATTGGAAACAACGCAGGAGCAAATTGTAACTTTCTGCAGGGGATTTAGGTGGGGCTTAGTGGGTGACTCTTAAATGGATGGTTTGTTCATTTGCTTATTTTTCGCACAAGCTGGTAGGCCTTCCTGGCCAACAGCAAGTCAATCACTCCTCTGTTTGCTTTGCCACTGGGACAATGCTGGGGAGGATCCAAAGTACCTCTAATACTTTCTTGGACTGGCTTGTTTCACATGACCTCACCACAGTAAGAAGATGAATTTCCCAACCACCCACTTCCTTGTCCAATAAGTGAGTTTGGTATGAGCACCATGTCTCTGAGTAAGCAGGTAGCAGCAGAAGTGTCACTTCCGTGGCTTCGGTGTCTGTTTGTCAAATATTAATTGTAATGATCTGTAGCGATTGCATTCCTTAGTAAAATTTCATGTTCAGTTATGACTTCCTACCAATCAATAATATCCATCCTTGCCTGGAATTGTGGCTCAGTGGTAGAGCAATTGCTCACCATTCATGAGGCTCGAGGTTTGATTTCTGGACCTAAAACTAAGTCAGTAAATGAAACCAGCTCCTCATGAGGCAAATGCAGGATTGCAAATTTAAGATGAGTCTAGAGGCTGGGGAGATGGCTCAGTAGAATAAGCACTTCCCTGGCAAGTGCAAGGACCTGAGTTCAATCCCCGGTTCTGTAAAAAAAGAAAAGAAAAGAAAGAAAGAAAAAATATGTGTCTGGCATCTTAGTAGACCTTGTTTCAAAATTTAAAAAGAAAGAAAATTTTATCTTAACAAAGAAGTTTTGCAAAATGCGTAATTTGAGTTAAGCTGTTTAACCAGATAGTAAACGACTTTATGAAGCCTGTGATGACCCTGCTAGCAGTGAGTGTATACTTGTACATAATGCAGGAAGACAGTCTAAGGCGGACGGAGAAAAGGAAAGCAGCGCCCTGCGCTGAGCATCTGGTTAGTGTCTCTCTCAGGGTTGCTTGTTTAAAACAGGTTGTCTGTTTTTATTAGAGAATTCCACATCGGAAATAGTGTTTGCTAAGCCTTTCATCCTAAAAGGACATGGGAGACATAAAACACACAGAGGGGGATGGAAGCAGAAGGAAGGAAGGAAGGAAGGAAGGAAGGAAGGAAGGAAGGAAGGAAGGAAGGAAAGAAGGAAGGAAGGAAGTTATTCCAGAGGCATGAAGAGTAGTCAGCAAATATCTTGTCCTTCATTCCCTTTTAAAATGGTAAAATGGCAATAATTTTTAAACTCTTAACACAGTAACAGGAAATTATAAACAGAACAATTTCACTAATCTGGAACCTTAAGAAGCCACTATATATATTCGAGGTAGTTTTCTAATAATCTGGAAGAAAGCATTTTAGTATCTTATTTATTTATTTATTCATTTTAATACTAGGAATGAAACGCAGGACCTTGCACTTGCCAGGCAGGCATTTATGCCACTGAGCTGTCTCCCTGGCTATTTTAAATTATTTTAATTTGGAAAGAGTTCTTCACAATGTCATAGTACAAATCTAATCTTTTAGCCTGTCCTATAGAAAACTATATTTAAATTAAAGCGTCTCAGGTTAAATCTCTCAGGTTAACTAGAAATTATGAAAAATAAGAGAAACAGGAGAACATCAGTTTCTTCAACAGAAGCAGTGTTACAGGTAGCTCTTTTGAAGGACTCCTCTTCTGAGGCTGAAGCCCATGTTTAGTTCTTTTTGTGCAATGCCTAGTGTTCGCATTTGGGCTCTGCAGGAGACAGGCGTGTGCCCAAGCAAGTTGGGTCACTCTGCTCAAAAGACACAATTTAAGATTGGCTTTCCAGAGAGCACTGAACACAACTGTTTTTGTTTTTGTTTTGTTTTGTTTTGCTTTTTTGAAGATGGCTGGAGACTCTTCCATGCCAGGAATGGGGTAGAGAGAATTCTGGTCTGGAAAAACTTTCGGTGACACTAAACAAAGAATCTGGGATCTTGCTCAGTTATATAAACAAAACAGAGTTTTCATCATGGCATAGTAAAACTACAAGGTGGCTTTTTGTTTGTCAGTAACACTTTAAAGATATAAGTTAGAGATATCAGAGCTCATTGATAAGGATATTTGCCTAGCACACTTGAAGTCTCACTGTGTTTGATCCGCAGCACTGGAACAAAAAAAATAAACAAAAAATATAAATTAGACTCCAGTTACTAGAGACTGGAAAAGAAAACTAGTAAAACCAATCCACAGGAAGGAAAAGAGAACTCTTGTGCACATGTGTACATACACATATACATAATACATGTGTACACGCCTTTGTAGCTTTCAAGCACACCCGATATACACATGCAAATGGATTAAAGGCAAAGGAGGTGGATCAACTACGGAGCTAAGAAGAACTTTCGGGAACTCTAATCCAGCCTACCTCCTCCTTTCAGGAATTTGAAACGTGCCGTGAAGTGAGTCCTACAAGCCCTGAGCAGGCAGCTGCAACCCTTTGGTATTTGGCCAAGTGGTCAACAGAAAGGAGAGACATCCTCAGCAAGGCTGTTGTCTAGAAATTTCAACTGCTCCAAAAGTAGCCTGGCACACTGGCGGGATTTCCTGCTGTGCCAGAGCGATGGCTGGACTCAGTGCTGTCTGCGCCCATCGCAAATCCCGGGGCACTGGGCACGGAGAGCGGGTCACAGCTTATTAAGGTCCCTTGCTGGGATCCTGGTGTCTTTTACCAACAGGTTGTAAAACTGCCTTTGAGCTCCTGGGGCTGAGCACTAAACACAGTCATTTACTATGGGATTGCCGCTGTGTGGCTGTGTGCATGGTCCCTTCTCTAGCTGGCAGTGCTCAAGCCAATGCGGGTGACGTAAAGAAAGGAAGGAAAGCAAAGAGCTACCACTCAAAAAGAATCTTCCCAAAGTAAGAAAAGTATGTCAATTCTGAGTTGAAATTCAAGGAAAGGCTGACTTGTTCATTAAGGCTGCTGGCTCAGCGTCAGGTGACCAGAAATCCCAGCCAAACACTGCACAGTTCTAGAGGGTTTTAGAAGCACAATTAAATCTGCACACATTTCTCGGCACCTTCCGTATGTCAGAAAATGCACTGAGTTACTGGACATAAAGATATACGGGACATGATCCCTTCCTGAACATCTGGGAGATCTAAGTACAAAGATTCTGCAGGAGACTAGGAAAAAATACTTACCTCTAGGTGGTACAGTTGCAGTCATAATAATTTTTTTTTTTGGGGGGAAGGGTCTACAGAGTGTTCAGGGTCTCACTACTAGATCAGACTCATAGTGATCTGCCTGTTTACAGCCTCTCAACAGCTGGGATTACAGGCACGTACCACCACCATACCCAGTCTCAATTGCCATCTCAGCGCGCCCTGAGGGCAGGGCCAGCATGGCAGGCCCAAGGATCGAACCCCCCGGCCCCTGTGCCTGCTTGCAGGTACTTTAATCTGCTGAGCTATTTGGCTGGCCTTTGCAATAATAATAATAATAATAATAATGATAATAATAATAATAATAGTTACGTATCTTTTTTAGAAAAGAATGGTGCAGCTGAGTAGTTTGGGACCACCGAGGGCTGCGAAGGGCCTGGGTGATCAGGAAAGTGGGTGGTCATGTAACCCCTCACACAGCTCTTCTGGCAAGCGGCAGAAATTTGAATTCACATTTGGGAGTAGATTAACTTTCATTGCTCATTCGATGATGCTACAGGCAAGCCAATCCTGCTCTGTGGTAAAGATGATAGAGGGCCTCTCTGGCCCTTCCTTTCTCTTTGTTAACCCACTCCACTTCCCAGGCCTCTCCTTACCATCTGCTACTCACCCTCTCCGTCTCTCCTTACTCTCTGGTGTCCTAGGAGGGCATGTCTATCAGCCCCTGGCTAGATATTATTCCTTTATACCAGCCTCCTCTCAGTCTGAGTCTACAGGTTCAGCCTGTGTGCTGAGCTCTAGATCTTTGCAGTCTTTCTATTCTTTTCCCAAGTAAGCTCTTCTTAAATGCACCATTCAGGTTGTTTGCCACCTATCCACTAGGATGGTGCTTAAAACCCTTTGGAGGGCCTTCATTAATTTAGGGACCAAAAAATACAAAAAATGCAAAGGAAACTTTTTTAAAGTATTGGACATTGAATCCAGGGGCTCATTAACACTAAGCAAACTCTCTACCAAAGAGCTGGCCCTTTTCAAAAACATACTTTGAAGAAGGGTCTTGCTAAGATGCCCAGGCTATCCTCAAACTTAAGCTCCTCCTGCCTCAGCCTCCTGAGTACCTAGGATTATAGGCCTGGCTCCAAAATTATGAACACGCTTGCATGACTCTGCTTGTTTCTCTGGCCTTCCCTCCTGTCACTCCATCCTTACTATCTTTCCTTTCAGAGGGGCCTGGTTCCTTTTCCTACTCAGAGCCTCAAAGACACCATTTTCTTTATCTGGAATGATCCCACCCTCAGTCAGGGCTCTACCCAGATGTTGTTGTCTTGCAGGGCTCTCTATGGCCCCTGAGAGTTCTGTGAACATTTGTTGTAGCTTAAACATTCCTAATCTGAAAATCTGAAAGCAGAAATACTCCAAAAAGTCTGACACTTTTTCAATGCTAACATAATTCTACAAGTGGAAAATTCCACATCTGACCTCATGTGCTGGGCGCAAGTCAAAACTTGGGCACATTATAAATATTGTGCAAAATTACTTCAAGCTGTGGGTGGAAGGTGCGTATGAAACATACATGTGTCTCATTTTTAGGCTTGGGTCCTTTCCTCAGGAAGTCTCAGGAATATGCAAATAATAAAGACCTGAAAAATCAGAAACCACAGGCCAGGCTCGGTGGTGCATGCCTGTAATCCCAGTACTCGGGAGCTGAGGCAGGAGAATCGCTGCAAGTTTCAATTCAGTCTGTGCTGCCAAGTGAGTTCAAGGGCAGCCTGAACAGCATGGTGAGACTCTATCTCAACAAGAAAAAAAAGAAAAAAGAAAAATCAAAGAAGCCCCCAAATGCTTCTGGCCTGAGCCTTTCAGATAAGGTATACTGAACCTGTGTTATACACTTTACATCATCATAGCATTTATGAGATATAAAAAATGACTGTAAGATTGTTTACTGTCCCCCTCAGATTGTAATGATTACAGATTATATCCCTCCTGCCTAGCATCAAGCCAGAGGTTGAGTAGACATTCAGTACATGATTATAAGTGAGTTAGTCAAAAGTGCCCGTGTAGGCAGAGCTCAGCGGCCGGGGTTCAGTTCCCTGTGTGTCGTGCCAGCCCTGCCCCTGGGACCTGCTGAGACGGTGATTGAGACTGGGCGAGGTGGCATGTGCCTGCAATCTCAGTGCTTGGGAGGCTTAAAACAGCAGAATCACTTCGAGTTTGATCTACATAATGAGACCCTGTAGATCCTGTACTGAAGATATATATATTAGCCAAATGAGTATTAGAAACTAAATTTCCTATCAAGATACAAATATTTGCTTTTCCTGACAGGCTACATCTCCACAGTCTTTTTTTTTCTTTCTGTATTTTAGGGAAGGGTCTACTAGATCGGACTCGGTAGTGATTCTCCTGTTCATAGTCTCCCTAGAGCTGGGCATACACTTGCGCCACCATGCCCAGTTTCAATCGCCCTGTCAGAGCACCCTGGGGGCAGGGCTGGCACGGCAGGCCCGGGGGTCAAACCCCCAGCCCCTGCACCTGCTTGTCGGTGCTTTAATCCACTGACTATTTGGCTGGCCCTCCACAGTCTTTGTTAGTCTAGTGGAGTGGGACCAGGAGTGTAGATGAATAAACCATTTCTGCTCTCTGCCAGTTCCTATGACAGTGCCACCTGTGGCAGAGACTTGTTCCTTCCCTGTCTCCTCTTAGGACACAGACTGAGAGAGAGATGCCCTTGGGGGAGTCTGGTGGATGTTTTCATGCCTTCAGAACTTGTTGTTTTAACATTTTTCTTTTCCCTCTTGTGATTTCTTTCTGCTCCGCCAAAGCTTCCGTCTGACGGTGCTGATCTCACAGCCTGGTCCTGGCAGCTGGGAGAGGAATGGTAGGAGGCCACCTGAAGCAGAGGGACTGCAGGAACAGAAGAGCTGGTGGAAGGGACAAGTGCCAGTGGAAGAATCTGTGGAGTTGCTGGTGTTCACCCTGAAGGTACATGGAGATTTTGGAAGAGAAAGCTGGACAGGGCCTGGATCTTCTGAGGTGACTCAGTGTGCCAGTTGTCAACACATTGTCCCTCAGCCCCAATGTCACCCTTAACTTTCTCTGTAAAAGTTGATCTGGGCCCTTTGAGTGTTTGCCTTTGTCTGCAGGTTTGGCGCTTTGTTAGTTGGCAGGTTGAGATCTAGACATACGGTTGGCCTGTGCTACCTGGACCCTAGCTCGGCAGGCTCCTGCAGGTGGGCAGCCTTGCCAGGAACACTCACCTTGAAACATCACCCTTGGGCCTTCGTGGTAAAGTGCTTCCAGGGGGCATCTTCATGAAAACAGCTCCCGCCACACCCTAAAAGAGTAATGTCCAGCAAGTTCTAAAGTATAAATTCAAGCAGTTTCCAGTATTATGAACCAGAATGACCCATTAGATAGCTGTGTCCTCCCCAGGGGGATGTGGATCTCAGCACCAGGGGAAGGGGGAAAGTTCCCTATGGAGAGCCTTGTCTCAGCCTTAGGAGTGTGGCTGCTTAAATCCCACCTGCTATCCTATTTACTTTCGCTTTCTCTTCTTGTCTATCCCTCCTTACTACAAGTCCTATTCTAATTAATAATTTTATTAAACTTCCCCGTTTAAATTGCTGTGTGGGTCTCTTTCTTGGTTGGACACAGAGTACCACATATAGGATGGAATCCCAGGCGTTGACTGTTGAGGAAGGGGTGGTATCTCCACAAAACTGGGGGACGTGTGTGTGTGTGTGTGTGTGTGTGTGTGTGTGTGTGTGATGTTGAGGCCATCTGGGTCAAGGGTATTTTTTAAAATTTGTGCCATTACCTTCAGAATCAGAGGACAAAATATTCTAAAGGTGTGAAAAATCCAATATAATATGCAAAACAGCAAATGCAAAATATTCCCCTAGCTTCAAGGGTTGTGGAAGTAAAGTAACACTGGGGATTTGAAAGAGAAAGCTGGACAGTGCCTGGATCTTCTGAGGTGAAAAGTATCTTAGAGGAGGCCAGTCTGGGAGAGATTAGGGGAAAGGGACTAGAGGGGGCTTTTCCTAGACAGGGGGAGGGCTCCAAAGTCTTGAATCTGGGTGCCTGGGCACCTGCGGTGGTGGAGGATGGGATACTGGTCAATCTGATCCTAGCAAACCTGAGAGACTAACAACTCCTTGCTGGACAGCTGTGGGGAGGCCTGAGTGCTCCCCACACCACCTGCACAGAGCGGCAGCCTAACTGACCAAGGACCAAAAGCCCTAGCTGTCCTGCTCTGAAATCCAGCACGTGGGTTATGCCCTGGGCCACACTTCCCAGGGGGCTGCTCCCAGAAGAATGCAAGGAGAATGGGGATCCTTACAATGGGAGACCTTCGGTTGTAGAACTCGGAGACATCTTAGACGGCAGGAAGTCAGCATGGTTGCTTTCCTCTCTCCTTCAGTTGGGAGAATGAAGGGTTGCACAGTGTCTGGAGCTCTCCCAGTTCCCTTTGCATTGGGTTCCACGATCATTTCACTAAGAGAATACTCCACAGCTAGTCCTGGCTTGGGACATGCCTCTTGGGTACCCAGTAACCCCTTAACCAGCCCTCCATCCCCTCCCCTGTCCTTTCTAGGGTACATCCTTGCGTGCAGGGCTGGACAGAGGTTCTGGGACTGGGCCTGCAGGCAGCTTTGGTTCCTCTCCTCAGCGTGCTGGCCCTTTCCCCTCCCAGTCCATTTGGTCCCTCAGGTTTCCCCAGTAAGGCCTTACACCCAGAAAGCCTTACACCCAGAAAGTCAAATTCTGCAGGATTCTGGGGGCCAACCTGGCTGTCACTGCCTCCCTGAAGCCTCTCCCGCATCTGCGGAGTCTGCTTTCCGCGGGACCTGGGAAACTTCGTGCTCATTAGAGACCCTCTGGGAAGCTGCAGCATCTCAAGCATGCTTCACATCCTGGGGAGGGCAGAGTGGCCCGCTGTTTGTTTGGGGTGGGAGGGTTCCAAGAGAGCACCCAGAGGGGGCGGAGCCCAGGCCGGAGCCGGGGCGTGTCTCGGTGGACGGGGCGTGGCCATGAGTAGGGCGTGTCCTGTGGATGGGGCGAGTCCTGGACGGATGGGCGTGTCCTGGGCGTGCCTGGAGGCCTCCGAGAAAGGTGCGGCCCAGCGCTGGCCTCAGAGCTTAGTGCGCGGGGCTGGGGGCTGCCTTGACCGCTGTAGGGCGCAGCGTACAACCCAGTGGAGAACAAAGTGATCTCAGAAACTTCTCCGACTCGGGCCAGCGTCTCCGTGGAGCTTCGCTCTTAGCAGCCTGGCCGTCGGGCGCCACTGGCCCGCCCAGCGCTCGCAGCCGGACCCCAGGTAAGGGGCGCCGCAAGTCGGGGACGTGGGGAGCTGGACGGCGGTGCCCGGGGGCGGCGCCTCCCTGCCCGCTCTCGGGACTCAGCAGCGGGGCACGGCGCCCGGCTTCGCCCCTCAACCCTGGCCCCTTTGTGGATGCCCCTTCCCTCCCTGCTGGCTTCGGGAGGCGACCGGGGGCTCAGAAGGTCTCTGCTAGGGTTCCTGGCAGCTTGGCCTCGATGTGTGTGGGGGCAATTTCTTGGCTCTGCAAAGGGGTCTCTGTACACCCCCCCATCCTCGCTCCGTAGCGGGGCCCAGTGACCGTAGGCACCAGCCGGGCAGGCGAGGGGCGGGGACGCGCCCCCAGCTCAGCGGGTGGAGACCCGGGCGGTTTCTGCACTGCTCTCGGGCGTTATGGGGTGCGGGAGGGGAGCAGAGTGGGCGCCGACGCCACCGACTACTCCGGACCCACGCTGCTTCTGGCGGGCTGAGGTGCCAGGTTTCTGTGAAAGCCGATTCATTGTGTCCCCGAAGGATCGTATTTACCAAAAACAGTTGAGGAAGAAAAGAGCCCATTCTTCCAACCGTTGATTGCAGACAGCTGCCGTAAAGTATGCGAGTAAGATTGCACGAGGTGTTTTTATCTTTAGGAAATGGTGAAACTTTATATGGATGAGCTTCCATACGCCGCAACTTTTAAAAAGTGAAAAATGGGGTAACTTCGTTTACGGTTGAGGGTGGGGCTGCTTGATCCCTTGGGGGTGCCCAGGTAATGATGCGCTAGGTGACACCCGGGTAGCCCTGAGTCCACGATCTGGTCTGTATGCTGTGCTGTGGGGATGCCTGGTTCTTTTTCTGGATTATTCGCCATTCAACCTCCAGCTTCCTAAAGGCTGCTGATAGACTTACTTTAACAGATAACACCTGGTTGTCTCCGATTCTCTTCCCAAAAGATTTAACCTAGAATGTCTTTAAAGCTTTTGCAATATCTTCCAAGTTTCCTACAGGTATAGATCATATGCTTATTAACACTTCGGCCCTAGGGTCTGAATAAAGAGTCAGCGGCTGATCTTATAACCTGTGTATAAACGTGCTTAAAACCATTTCCTGATATCTTTTAGTGTATTTATGCTTTAAAAATGTATCGAGATAAGTAGGGTTTGAAAAGTGAATTTCTATTTCATTGCATTTTTACCTGCTCTGCTTACAGGAAAGTAAAACTTGTTTCTTTGGAATTAAAGTTTTATATTGGAGAAATATCTTTTTTTTTTTTTAAAGCAAGGTATAATTGAGAAAAAGTTTTATTAATTACGGTGGCAGAACAAGCCTGTAGTGATCTCAGAATCAGGTTTCAACAGCTTAACGAGCCATTTAAAATGCTTCATGACTTGGCCCGTCTGTCTGTTCTTTCTCACCCAGCGACTTTGCTCAGATCTCCTCGTTTTCTTTACCCCCTTCTTACACATAGGGGCATACACGGTGCCCGCTGCAGGCACAGGGGACTGTCTGCAGGTTGTCATTTCCATGCCAGAGTGAAGGAACTTTCTGCTTCTGCTACTGTTACTTTCCTTGTCCAGCTGTTGATGACACACACATTTATCATGTGTCAAGCAAAGACCTTCTCTAGGAAGCTTTATTTCCCCTTATCTTTTCGCAAAGTCAAACTTCCTCTTCTAGTTGTCAGTGCCTCTATAGAACACATATTTATTTTTTCTTTTGGCCTGGGTAAAGGTTGAACCCAGGGCCTTGGGCCTGTTAGGGCAAATGCCCTACTGCTGAGCTATATCTCCGGGCTCAGAACACTTTTTTAATGCATGCAACTGGTCATGCCAACTTGTATAGTTCTGTGAGCTGTTTGCTGCACAAGGTCATCATTAGACAGGTGGAGGCTGAAATCCAATTCCCTCTACTTGCCAAATCTCCGGTGCACTCCTCTCCATGGGAAGAGGGTAACTTATAATTCCCTCAGGTACAATGTGCTTAGGGGTGACACTGGCTAAGCCAGTTTTCTCCTTGCTGTATTCATCCTACATCACCACAAATAATGAAGTAGGAGCTCAGTGAAGGTTACACAAGCAGATGAGAAAAGAAAGTATTGTTTCTGACGAACAAAGAACAGGAGTTTGGAGACATTATTTTTTGTGTATAAATATGAAGAAATGTGCTCCATTTTAGATGTGTTTGTTCAAGTGGTGCTTAGGCCAGTGTCTTCTCCTCCACAACTGAGAAGATTTTGGGGTGTGTGTTCCTAGCTGGACATCATTCTCCTCAACTGGTGACCTCTCAAGGCACTAAAGTTTACATGTCCAGCTGTGACTAGCTGAGCGGGAATAATAGAGGGCAAGAAGCTTGAGGCCATGAAGAGCTCACTCACATAAAGCTGTGCTAATAGCTTGTATTAAAGAGCTACATCAAGGACTAAGGAGATAGTGGCATAAGTGCCTGCCTGGCAAGCACAAAGTCCTGAGTTTGATCTCCCGGTAAAAAAAAAAAAAAGGCTAGAAGAGTTTTGAGTTATCCCAGAGTGACATGCCATAGAGAAATTAAAAAAAAAAAAAAAGATTTTGAGTCTTAAGTTCTCCAGTTAATTAGATAGATCTTCCCTCTCTCCCTTCCTCTTTCTTTTTCTTCACCTTGGGGTTTGAGTCCAGGGCCTTTTCTACTTTGAGACAAGGTTTTGCTTAATTGCCTGGGTTGGGTGAGAATTTGGGATTTGCCTGCTCTAGCCACCATAAATGCTGGGATTGCATGTAAGCATGCACCACCATGCCCAGCTGAAAGGAATCATTTGAAGGGCACGATCTACCCATGAAATTCCAGTTTTGCTGTAGGGGCAATTAGCGAGCTAAATTGGCTGCAAGATTGTTAAAAATGGTCTAAATTTATATGTAGTTAAAAACATAACAATTTGTGGGACAATCTGGAGGTATTCTTTCAAGCTACAATAAATATAGACCATCTTACAGATTTATAAATTTGTGATATAAAATTATGTACTTGGTAAATGTCAAGAGAACTTGTCAATTATATGGTATCTCTAGAATCCACAGCACTAGAGTAACTATTTTTATTTGTTTATTTTAACATTTAAAAAATCTTTTATTCCTATACTGTAAGATCATGTAACTCAATTATGTCCCAAATTTTCTGATCAAGGAGATTATGGGGCCACAGAGCAATGTCATCAATGACATAGAGTGTGCCTAAGGAGAGTCATATAGAGAGAAAACATTCTCTCAGGCTTTCACAGAGAGCAAATTGGTCAAGCAATGGCCGTGACTCATCCACAGGGCTGACACTGACAAAGGATCTGCAAACTGCGGTACAAGGTTACTGGATAAATCCTGAGGGTACTTGACTGACTTTATCAGATACAAAAGTTACATTTCTTGTTATATAGGTCTTGTTTATCTTGGTCTTAACCATCCAGCAGAAAAGTATAAAAATGAGGTATTTAAAGTAAAGCCATATTAATATGCTGAGGTGTGAAAGGCTCAAATCAACAACTTCTGTGGCTAACCCACTACTATTGTGGACTGCTGGACTGTGTTGGATTGTTTTGCTGAATTCACCTGTGTTATTTAGATGCCAATGGAATACCCATCTCTGACAGGACTAAACGAAAAAAGAGGATGCAAAGGAAGGACCATTTTGTATCTATATATGCAGAATAGTTAGGATAGATATACAGCTACTTTTGCCTAATTCAATGAGAAGAAAGATTTGTACTAATAGTGTTTTGGACAGGATATCCTGTCTCCATCTTGTGCTATGGATAACCACTAAGAAGATAACAATGTACAATGTATTAATTATTGAAACTGTCCTATTAATCAGTTTTGAAACTGTCTTATTGCTATTTGTTTCTCAATAAAATAAAAATAAAAAAGTCTTTTATTTATTTAGTACAGGGTCTTGATATGCAGTTCAGACTCATAGTGATCCTCCTGTCTCAGCCTCCCCAGAACGCGGTATTGGGGATCGAACAGTGGTCCTTGCACTTGGGAGGCAGGCACTTAGACCACTGAGCTATTTCCCCAGCCCAAGTGTTGGAGTAACTTTAAGGAGAATATGGACTAATTCTTCCATTTTTGTGGGTAAGGAAACAGTGCCAGGGACTTATCCAACGTCATTGAGCTTATGTAGAAACACAGCATTTCCTGGCTTCCAGTTAACAGCTTTCTTTATTCAAATGCCTCTAAGAACAACCTTCAAGATCATTCACCACTGGCTTCAGCTAAGAAACCTTGAAGGCTTAGAATCTTGATCTCAAGAATTCTAACTATTTCCAGCACCAAACATGCAACACTCAGTGCCTTGGGTGAAGTGCACGTGTGATAGAAAGATGCTGAGTGGTGGAATGAATGCGTGAACCCATTGATAGCTTGCTTAAGGTAATTATAGGATATAAAACAAATCAAAGTCCTTTAGAATCCATGATAGTTGTATTTGACCTGTGTGTTTATGTTCCTTAAATGTAGTAAAATAGTCTATGGATGTTATGGGAAGATGGATATCTGTGCCATATGACATTCAAACACATTTGATATGATAAAGGGAAATCATTTTTATTTCCTTCTGTATTGTTTTCTATAAAAGAAGTCAGAACTCTTTGGGCCCAACAGATTGCTCAGTGGATTAAAGTGCCTGCTTAGGCAGATGTAGGGGCCGGGTTCGATCCCCGCCATGCCATGTGGCCTGCCCCTGGGGTGCGCTGAGACAGCGATTGAGACTGGGCTTGGTGGTGATCTCCTGTAATCCTAGTGCTTGGGAGGCTGAAAACAGGAGAATCAGGAGTCCAATCTGTGTAGTGAGACCCCATAGACCCTGTACTAAATACATTTTTTAAAAAGTCAGAACTCTTAACAGAAAAGTGTAAACAAACAAGTCTTGGGATCAGTGGGTCTACTTGAACTCTAGCCTTGATTCAGCAGCAAGCCTTGGAGATTACCAGCCACAGTTCCTTCCAGGTGACCGCATGCAGCTCAGAGTTGTTAGATCAAATGAGCTCACATATGTGAAAGTACTTTGTAAACTTTGGAACAATAGATAAGAATGAGAAGCTGTGGGAGTGCGTGCTAGGCACTCCGCTGGGCGCTCTGATATATTATTGCCTTCATTTTTCTTAAAGTGCAGAAGTGAGACTTTCATAGAATGAAGAAAAAACTGTAGTAAAACAACTCTTCCCTCACTAAGGATTGAGTAAAACCCCTACAGTGTGTTAGCCAGTAAACTTAACATGAGATCAATAAAGAACTTCAAGTAGAGAAGTACAGTGAGTGACATGTGTTGACACAAAGTATATTTCTTTTTGTCTTATTGCAACAGGGTCTCGCTATGCAGTTCATGCTGGCCTTGCAGTCACTTTGTAGTCCAGGCTGGTCATAAACTCACAATGATCCTCCTGCCTCAGTTTCTTTTCTTTCTTTCTTTCTTTCTTTTTTTTTTTTTTTTTTTTGGTGCGGAGGACCAGTGCTTCCAGCGTACTAGGCAAGCAGTCTACCACTGAGCCAAATCCCTAACCCCTTCTTCAGCCTCTTGGTTGCTGGGATTACAGGCATGTGCCACCATGCCTGGCTACCAAAAAAAGAGAGAGATTTATTTATTTTAATACCAGGGATCAAACTCAGGACATTAAGCTTGCCAGGCAGACGCTTATGCCACTGAGCTATCTCGCTGGCTACAGAGCTAAGTTTTGGGCAGTAGAGAGAGAACTCAGATTTGCATTTTTAGATCAGCCTCTCCATGCATCAACGTGAGTGGATTTAGGGCTATGAGGCTGGTGGAGAGGGAGGAGATCCACTTAATAATGTGAGTGAGTTTTGGCTGTGGAATAGAGAGACTGTGAGGCCGGCCAGATAGCTCAGTGGATTAAAGTGCCTGCTTAGGCAGGCCCAGGGATCGGGCTGGATCCCCATTGGGTGTGCCATGCTGGCCCTATCCCGGGGGTGCAGTGAGACAGCCATTGAGAATGGGCGCGGTGGCGCATCCCTGTAAACCCAGTGCTTGGAAGGCTGGAAAGAGGATCACTATGAGTGTCCAATTGGTATAGTGAAGCCCTGTAAACCCTGTACTAAATACATTAAGGAGAAGGAGAAGGAGAAGGAGAAGGAGAAGGAGAAGGAGAAGGAGGAGAAGGAGAAGACTGTGAAGGGAGCGGAGAACAACATCAGTGAAGGATGCCACGCAGGCTGTTCCCACACACCACTGTTAGGAGAAGGCTGGTTCATGTAGTCATTTAACTCCACAGCTGATACTTAAATCCAGGTTTCTCTGTCTCTGCTGTTAGCATGTCCCTAATTATAAATGATTCAGTGATTTTCATAAGCCGCCTCGAGAATTTGAAAGCTCATATCCACTAGAACAGAAAGCGCCCAATCTGAGCTGCTCCCACAAATGAGTATGGCCTCGAGGCGCAGGCTGGTGCCCCTACATGCGCCCTGCCAGCTGCGTGCCTGCGTTTCCTGTTGAGGTTCTTGTGCGGCCTGGGCTCTGGCAACTGCTCTGCAGGCATTCGGTCCAGCTGGAAACTGGGCTGCTTTGTTTCCATTTATGAGGTTTGTAGATTGAGTAACAGAACCTGGACTACAGCTTTCATTGTGTTTTCCTGGTGTCAAATTACAATTTTTTTTTTTTTTTTTTTTTTAATCATGGTTGGACTTTTGAATGTGTCCTTTGGTCATGGTTTTCCAAGAGTTCCCATTACTGAGTGCTGCCTTTACATTGGTAACTGTGTAAAACTAGAAATTTGATTCTGTTGTCAGTAGTTTGGGAAATGGTACAAAAGTAAGCTTGCAAATCTTTCTAAACTTATGATTTCCCAATGCCTTTAAAATATACTGATGCATTTATTGTGGTGTTCTGTGGTTTTGAAATTCAAGACCTTTTCATTGTCATCTGGATTCAGATGTAGAATACCCTTTTTACTCCTTTGGCAAGTTGCATAAACTCTGTGTGTGTGTGTGTGTGTGTGTGTGTGTGTGTGTGTGTGACTGACTGAGATTGAACCCAAGGAGTATTGAGCTGCAACTCCCAGCCACACTCTCCCTTTTACTAAAAATTTGAGATGGATTTTTATAGTCACAGGCTGGCTTTGAACGTGCATGCCCTCTTCCTGCCTCAGCCTCCTGAGTAGCTAGGATTACATGTGTGTGCCACTGTGTCCAGTTTAAATCCTAAACATTTGAGGGCCTTTGTTTCCTCAGGGAGAGAACAATATGGGTCACTAGTGCTTGCCGGTGCCTTCTGGGAATAGGGGCATCACTGAATTTCCTTCTTAGGCTCTGTGCTAAGGTAGAGGGTGGCAGAATTCTAGTCGCTCACACTCTGGGTGACTATGAAATTAATGTAAAATGAAGGCTTTCAAAAGAGGGCATTTGTGCATCTGCACCAGAGCTGCGGCAGAACACATCTGGAGTATGTCAGGGTGAATTAAACTATCATTTGGGTTGGTGGCATTTGAAACTTCTGGGATCAATACGTACAGTATGAGTTCATAAAACCTTGATGAGTCTTTGCTGAATCAGAAACCAAAAAATTTTCCTTCAACTTGTACAGCTTGATTTTTTTCCTCTGGAAAATCTTAATCATTCTGTGCCGCTAGTTATCCACAGTACCTCCTCGTGTACAAGTATTTGTTAAACTGCTTGTTGGGAAATGGATTCATTTCATGTGGAAAACAACTACATTTTACACAAGATAAAAAACCCAGACATCTCACTAATTGGGCCTGTTCATTATGCATATCTCTAGCCCAACATTTTTTTCATCTCCTAGATAAGAATTTTGTTGTAATAAGAGAGTACTGGTTTGTTTGCTCATCTGTGGGACATTCTTTCTAAATCTTTTCAAGATTCTTTTCAGACTCCTAATTTTCTCTTGAACATAATTATCCATCCTTACCCTTGTGAGGGCACATCTTCCACATGGTTAAATTGTCCATCCGGTGGTTGTTCGTGTGTCCCTGTTCTTCCTGCTCTCTCTGTTGTATTCCTTGTGAGCTGTATGAAAGTGATCAATGGGTCCGTGGAGTTCACTGGAAATGTTTTGGCAGAACATGACTTTTATCAATGCCTTCTTGATGGTGTTTCTTGGTTCTGATGGATGACAAAATTGGACCCATTTGAAAGATAATTGAATATATTTGATTGCATTGTCCTTGTCATTTGCCCCATTGGAGGTGACAGTCTCAGGTGAGACAGCATACCATAGTGAAAAGAAGACAGGATTCCTGGGTTTGGGGTAGTTTTGCAAAAAAATAGCCATATGATCTTGAACAAAACACTATGTTCTCTTAGAGTTTCCATTTTTTAATTTGGAACTTTATTTTTTATTTTTATTTATTTATTTTTTTTTTTTTGCGGAACCGGGGATTGAACTCAGGACCTTGTGCTTGCCAGGCAAGGACTTATTCTACTGAGCTATCTCCCTGGCCCCTGGAACTTTATTTATTTATTTATTTTTGTGGAACTGGGGATTGAACTCAGGCCCTTGCACGTGCCAGGCAAGCACTTATTCTACTGAGCTATCTCCCCAGCCCCTTAATTTGGAACTTTAAGGGGAGTTGCTTTGGATTGATTTTTAAGCATCCTTTCAACTATGAAAGTCACTATTTAGGTGAACTACAAAATGTAAGAAAGCAAAAGAAAATAACCTGTAAACATTTAAGAACAGTGGATCTGTATCCTGCTCTTGCGCTCCTGAGCGTTTGCATAAATCTGGATGACAGGCAAGCCATGCCTAATTCTAGGAAGAAAGGCACAGTTTGCGAACAAGTAATTAGGCATTGTTATTAGGTAGCTTTCTGCACTCTTCTGTGCTGTGAGTGATGTAAATTCCAAGGCCTCAGGAACTGGAGGACACATGGATTTCCGCATTAAACTAGAAGAACTGCCAAGGAAGAAACTGACATGCTGTCAGTTCTTAATGCAGGTAGTGGAGGTAGGGAAGTGCAGAAGGGGGAAGATATATAGCATATTTGTAGGATAAAGTAGTGCCACGGAGTCTGTGTGGAATAAACTAGCCCCATAGAATCTGTGTAGAATATACTAGGAAGGTAGAGTCCATGTAGGATAGAGTATCCCCTTAGAATCTGTATAAAACACAGTAACAAGGGGGAATCCGTGTAGGATAAAGTAGCTATATGCAATCCGAGTAGGACTTGGTAGCACAGCGGGCCCCCGGGAGTAAATCATACTGACTGTTGGTAAAATGATGCCACTGCTGATCTTAGGCAGATTATAAAGATGAGCCAGACGGGAATTTAGATATACTAAACAAGTGTCCACAAATCTTTTCTTACATCTGGAAAAACTGAAGCTAGCATTGAAGATTCTCAAACTTGAGATTGCAAGGCTTTATGTAGGCTTTGAAAGCCTACTGAAATGCAGATGTCTAGAAATCACTCTCATAATTTCTGAGGTTGACGAGGAGACACTGCTGTAAAAGGTGTGAGGATTCCCACTGCTGGAGAGGCAGCGTAGAGTGCCCTGTGTTTTCCTGCGTCGTGTCCGCCTGAGACGGCTTGTGTGAAATTGTGAGACCCAAACCATGTTAGTTGATTTGCTGGAACTGGGAGAGAACCGGCTAGGTCTATTTGCATTTAAATAATCACAGTTTTTCTTAATTTACGTTCATCCTTGACTTGTGGTTTGACAGAAACTATTTTCGAAGAGAAACATCTGGACTCTAAAGAAAAAGTTAAATAGTATCAATGCGTTACTAGAACATTAGGGACACTTATAACCTATTTAGGAACACCTGTACCATAGTAACAGTAGAGAAGCATTTCTGTCTCTTTAGCAAAGACATTTTGTAAGAAATGCCAACAGGGAACAGTGTGCCTCGTTCTAGGTCAGCTTTCTGTGTAATTGGAATTTTCAAATTACCTGTTTTAAAAAAATTAGAGATGTCACTAAGATGTAGGTTCTCCCCTGGCCATTGGTTTAAGTATGTGAGGAAATTGAGCCCGGGAGGCTGTTTGACATTGCTGAAGTGTTGGTGTGTGTTGAAGAAAGATGTCTTTGCCGTATGGCATTTTTTGAAAAGCTGTCACTGAGACAAAATTTTGATAGCTTGATAAATCTTAGAAGTTAGAAATTTCACTAAAATGAAATATACCCAGTTGGCAGCCAACGCTAGGAATTTTCAGACATTTACTAAATGGATGGGCACATATACATGTTGTCAACATTATGTAACAACTCATGCATTTTTTATTGTCTAAAGGAAGACTTCTAAATATTTATAGAATATATTGGGAATTATCTAAAAATTTCAGAATATAATTTATAGATCACATTTTTCTGTGTGTAGCTGGTATGACAGAGTCTAAAACATTGATACTTCATGAGAATGTACTTTATTCACATATCTTTATTTAGAATTTTGATTTGCTAGAAATGGGTAAGAAACATGTAGGGCTCAAACCTTGGTATATTATTTTAATAGTTGTGTATGAACTTTAGAAGGTACTGCAGGAATCATCTAATTCAGCCTGTTTTTCAGAAGAGATGTTTGATGGGTCAGGCAAGCAGGACCACTTGTGTCAGTTCCCCATCCCGAGAAGTTAATTGCAGGAAGAGCAAAACCTGGATCCCAGAATCCTTTAGACTTTTTCTTTAACAGATCTTGCAGTGAAACTACATTTTAAAAAGCTAGGAAGTGTTTTAGATTTTCTGTGAGAATGGAAATAAAACTGTTGAATTTTTGGGATTAGCAAAGGCTTACTAGTCCATTAAAGTAAATTATATCATCTGAATTAAGACTAACAGGCCTTTTACTAATCAAATGTGATGGGGGGCATGAGGATATATACATTATTTTAGCTGAAAGGAATCTTAAAAGCAAAGCAGTTCACACTTTTATGTAAGAAGAAACATAACTTTGTGCTTATGTTTTAAATAACTATCATGTTTTTTTGTTAATTGATTTCAAAAGAATCAGTTAACATCTCTAGGCTCTATCAGTTTGTGTTATAAATAATCATAAAGCAGATGTTCATGAAATTCAAAATATGCATGGATTTTGTTTAGCTCCAAACTAATGGCAGAGGTTAGCAGTACTCCACCACTGAGCTTTGTCTCCAACTGCTGTGTGACAGTGAACCACACCCCAAAGAACCCCTCCATGGCTGTGTATGCCTGGATATCTACAGTCTTGCTCTGACAGTAGAAGACTGCTCTTCAGTGGAGTTGTTGCACCACAAGGAATCTTGACTGTCAAATAAAAATCACTGTTAAATTATGTTCTTAAGTCTGCTTTCAAAGTTGTATATCTTTGTTAATGAATTATTTTTTTTTTTGCAAGTAGATGCAAACAGGCAGGAGCTTGTTGCTGGTGGGGGGAAGTTGCGAAGAAATAAAGAAAGCTTTGCCTGCTGAGTCCTGATTATTGCATTGCATCTCTCTGACTAATCTCTGAGAGGGGAATAAATGAGCAGAGGCCATGGCAATGGGTATGCCCTTTGTGAGCGATTTACACTGCCCAGGGAATTGACAAGCAGGCTTCCCCGAGGCAAGCCCCTCTCCTTTAGTAGGGGAGTGCTTAATAAAGGTTACTTTCAAAGATTTTCCTTTGTAAAGCAAAAAATATCAATAACAGGTTCAGGAGGATCTCTAGTTTTTGTTCAAGCATCAAGCTGTAATTTTCCATTTGGCATTCTTGAAGATTTGTTAAAATAGCATGAAATTGAGATGTGGCTTTGAACTAACAACCAGTTGGTATAGTGCCATAGTCGTCTGCTGTGTGGAAGGTCAGCAAGTCCCCTTGTGTAGATGACCAACATAGTCTTTAAACTTCATGAAATGGGAGGTGTAGAAAAATTAATTGCCTCATGTATAAGTTGAAAAATAGGTATGTTCCTGCTTGCTTTCAATCTTTGAAACAGGTTTTCCTGAAAGGGGCTGTCTTCTGGTGTAATCACCTTCCTCTGTGGGCTTTTGATTCTTGTTACAGTTTGGATCTTCAGTGTCTCTCCATATACTGAAGCCTTGGTCACCCACCCAGCAGTGGTCAGCAGAGGGGCCCTTGGAAGCTGATTGGATCGGGAGAGCTCTGAAACCCTGACTGGATTAATACATGTCTGGGTTCATAACTTAATTGGCTGTCAGGAGGTGGTGAAAAGGTTAGGAGGTAGAGCCTCATTGGGTGACGTAGCTCACTGGGATGTGACCTTGAAGGGTATTATTCTTTTTCGCCTGGCCTTGCTTACTTCTTTGCCCATAATCCTTATTATGACAAGCATGATGTGGAACAACATGGCTTGATATGGAAAAGAAATATTTTTAAAAATTTAAATACGTTGCATAGCTATTGCTTCTTGAAGCTTTGCTGCTAGCTTAATTATATTTATTACCTGTGTATTAGTGGTTCCCAGAGAAACAGAACCAATAAGGAGGGTATATGTGCTTTCAAAGAACTTAAAATTGTGGAGCCAGATGAGTCCAAAGTCTATAGTATGGGCCAGCTGGGTGTAGACCAGGAGGGCTGGTGGGTAGGCAGTCCTGAGGCAGTCTGCTGGAGAGTTCCCTCTTACTCACAGAGGACGATGGTCTTTTTGTATTCATTGCTGTGTATGTGGCTGATTCTGGATGAGGCCCATGCCCTGTGGAAGGCTGTGTGCTTTACTGAGTCCATCCATTTAAATGTGAAGTTTCGGGGCCCAGTGCGATAGCTTAGTGCACTAAGGTAAGCACAGGGACCGAGGTTCGATCAGTGGCACCACATACCATGCCAGCCCTGCCCATAGGGTGGGCTGAGCCAGCCAGAGTCTGGGTATAGTGGCGCATGCCTGTAATACCAGCACTGGAAAGGCTGAAAACAGGAGGATCATTACAAGTCTGAGCTACATAGTGAACCCCTGCAACAACCAAATACATTTTAAAAAAAGGTTAAATCTCATCCCAAACATAATGTTAACCATCGTATATAGATAAAATGAGATATAGGTTGATCCTTATCTCTCAGGATTGGCCACTCAGCTCGATCAGATCGATCTGTTTCCCTCCCTCACTCCCTCTCTGGAGTGTTTCTGAGGGCTGCATACAGTGGGTTGGAGCCTCAGTGATGGCAGAGGTTGCTGGGGTCTGTCTTCCTCACTTGAGTGGTCTAACCTATTTATGTCTGCTGTTGCTCTGCCTCTTGTGTCTGCATCACTATGACCCACTGAGGCAAAGGAAAATCCACAGTTCTGAGAGAATCACTCAGCATGTGGGAGGTGGTGAGCTCCTGATGGTGGCATTAGTTCACAAAAATCCCTAAGATTTTTGTGAACTAATGTAGCCTGAGAAGCTGTTAGGTGCATTGTAAAGTTTGCTTTGGTCTCCAGAGCAAAGAGACCAGTACTGTTTCACCTGCCCTCTATACTTTATCTCATTCTGAAGTTCACGTTAACTGACTCTGTGTATATGTATTGTACGTGGTTAAAGAATCTTGTGCCATAGCCAGGCGTAGTGGTACGTGCCTGTAATCATAGCACTGGTGAGGCTGAAACAAGAGGGTACCATGAGTTCAGGGCCAGGCGAGGCTACATAATGAGTTCAAGGCCAGCGTGCAATACATCGTAAGACCCTGTCTTGGAAAAAAAAACAAAAAAACATGAAAGAAACCCATGCCATATGCTCATGTCATTCCCATGACAACCCTTGAAGTTTTACAATTATGGTGCTGCAATGGATCTATAAAATACTATGGCCACACCCTGTGATTCACAGGTGACCAGCCTTGTTCTGGATGAAGTTTCCCTAGCGATGAGGGGCTATAATTCTGAGAAATGTTATCATATCTGCAAATTGGTGGTTGGTTTTCTTAAGCCCTAGAAAGAGGTACAAAAGTTAATTTTAGGAATTCTTTTTTACAGGCCTTGGTAGAGCTAGGTGATCGCTCTGTACCTTGGAATGACATAACAAGGGACCCGTCAAGCTATTCCAGCCAGCTGCTCCTTTTGTAGGGTGTACTTGTTATCAAGGAGTGGAGGAAATGGGGGAATTTTTGGACAGATGACCATCTAGTCTGTAGATTAGAAATCATGTCTCTCAGACCCAATCTGTCTAGTTGCTGCAGCCTAACAGTGCTTCAGCTTGGAATGCAAATGTGCTGACCTGTGATCCTGCGGCTTCTTGGATTTTTTTGTGTCCCATTAAAATAATTGAGTGTGAGATACTTATTTTGAAAAACTTGGGCAGTTGCTTCAGCCAAACTGCTCCGAACTGTGAAATGGCTTCTCTCCATGCACACTTCCTCCAATCATGTGGATCTGTTTTTTTTTTTTTTTCTCTGAGTGGCGTCTGACAATGGCTTGCCCTGTGACTGGTCTGTAATTTCAACATGTGCTAAACATAATTTTAGTTCCTCTGGGATCACCCTCAGGTTTTATACCTCATCTGGCTCGCACAAGTCCATTTAATTACAGCTAGTTTGATACTTGGCCAAGTCACTAAAAACCAAGGCAGCTCTCTGTGGGGAGATAGTAAAATTTGATGAGCAAACCAGTAAGAGTGGAATTCTTCTGCAGGCAGACCCTGTTTCAGGAACTGTTCTTGTAAATGCAGGGAGAAGTTGGCAGCCTTTTGATGCTTTTGGAGGGTGTCTGGTGAGCGCCTAATGGTGCATAGCTACTGTATGCTTGGAAAATGTTAACAAGAGCTTCAGCTTTCAGAGTGTGTGTTTTGGCTTTTTGAGATAGCTTCCATGTAGGAAGAATCTTCTACCACCAAATGTAGACCCTGGAAATTCTCCAGCAGCAGTGTTATAAATATATCCAAGCTGATACTGCCCTGGATTTTTTTATAGAAAGAGAAAAAAGGATGGTTAATAAATAAAATAGTCTTTGAATAGAGGCCACAGCTTCAGAGATAATCTTTCCTTATGCCCATTTTATTTCAAGTCCTAATCTCCTTCTTCCCATAGTATCCTGTTCCATTTTACACTGCAAAGTTCTTCATTTTAGGGCCACATTTTCCCATACTGTTCTTTACTATGAGAGTTCATTGAGTAAAACAGTGTTCACAGAACAGAAAGACTATCTTAAAACTATATTGATTTTTACCTCTTTCAAGCTTCTGACTAAATCATACCAAAACCCCTTACCTCAGTACTTATCTTTCTACACTGTGCTAGGTGGGATGACATAAACCAAAAACAGTCAACTAATGAAACCCCATAAATCTATGATTTTAGATGTATGGAATTGTCATTTTACAGACTCAGCTCTAGGACAGTTTCCTATGTTATTACAAAAGCACTTGCACACATACCGCTGCTGCCTTAAAGCATTTGGAGTCCGTGGTCATCAGGAATCTCCATGGGCAGTGAGCAATTGTAGCATTCAGACTCAGCTTGAGGGTGGAGGTGAGAGAAGTTCAGTTACTTGCTCATGTCCCTCCCCTCCCAAATCTGAGCATCGTGCTAGGGATCTGGGAGTGTTCAGCCCCCTCTGTGGCGCCTTGTTGTGTTTCTACCCTGGTTTTTCTCTTAGCCTATGATGCTTCCCAGTCCTGGCTCTGGTAGAGCAGCAGAAATAGCAGTATCTTGAGCTCTGTGGCTTGCTTAGCTCGCCTGTCCTCCTGTAGCAGCACATATGCTGCAAGTAATCCAAAAGCAGGCCATAAAATTCTTTTGTTTATTTAGGTGTCCAATATCCTCTAAACTCTCCCCATTCAAGATTTGGTATGGAGTTTTATCTCTCTTGCTTTGAAGAACTCTTTTAGAAATGGCATGCTACAAAAGGTTGAGGAGCTGAGTCCAGAGAAGGGAGATATCCCTACTAATGTTTGTGGAATACCTTTGCAAGCAGCGTGTCCTTTATACAATTTTGGGGTCAGAGGCGTTTCAGATTTTAGAAGTTATAGAAGTTATATAACATATATATATATATATATATATATATATATATATATATATATATATATATATATATATATATAAGCTTGGACTCGTAGTGATCCTCTCGCTTTCAGCTTACCCCTCTCTGGGATTACAGGCGTGTGTCACCATGCTTACACTTGGTTGCTGGCTCTCCACCCCAGGGGTGGGGCCAGTATGGCTTCTGGTGCCAGGATCGAACCCTAGTCCCTGTGCTTGCCTAAGCAAGCGCTTAGTCTGCTGAGCTATCCTGCTGGTCCTTTTCCATTTTAGAATATTTGCATAGACTTTACTGGTTCAACATTGCCAGTCTAAGAACTTCAAATCTGGCCCAGGGACATAATTTGACAGCCTAAGGGCCTGTGTGGCAAGCCCAAGGACCTGCCATGCTGGCCCCATGCCAAGCAGGCCCCTGAAACTGGGTGTGGTGGCACAGGCCTATAATCCCAGTGCTGGGGAGGCTGAGCTTCCTAGCAAAGCCCTGTACCAAATAAATTAAAAAAGATTAAAACCCAAAAAACTTCAAATCTGAAATGTTCTCAAATGTGAAACTGTCTGAGCACTGTGTTGCTACCTGACGTCTTGGATTTTGCCGCACTCTGGTGATGCTCCACAAATGTTTGCCGGGCGCCGTGCCGGGCGCTTCCACAGATCTTTCTAGCTAAATGCTCGCCCGTGCTACGCTACGCGGACGTTGCCGAGAACATACTGACGCATGAATGCGGGGCTGCGTTCTCCGTGTTCTGACTTCATTTCCTTCCTCCCTGCTCTGTCTTGGGGGGAAGGGCTGAGAGCACATGTGCGTTTTACAAGCCATATGGAGTTTTCGGAGGCGCTGCTCCCCTCTGACAGCTGTGTAAATGCTCTGTGACACCGCATCTTGCCATTAGCGGGGATGATGGATTGTTGACAGTCTCCATCTGAAGAGGCTGGAGCCCCAGTGCTGGGGGTGCCTGCGCAGTCCTACCTACATGTGATGGAAGTGTAATTGGAACTTGGATTCTATCCATTAATCCTAGGCTAGAAAGCATTTCAGATAGTGTTAGGCAGGCACACACGCGCACGTGCATGCACACACACGTGTGTGTGCACACAATTCAGATGGGCCAAACCATTATGTTTTGGAGTCTACCAGCAAGAAAACTAAGCAAAACCGAAAATGTATATTTTTCCTATGTGCCAAAGTCTATAGCATCTATTTTGACTAACCTCCTGCTATTCATATTCCATTTTTATTAACTTCTGACCTTTCAAATTTTTTCTTTATCTCTTCTTATTGCATTTTTTTTCCTTACTGTAGCTGTTGTTTATATTCTCCAAAGTCGTTGACCATCTCTCTTGTTTATTATCTTTCCTCAGGTGTGCAGGACTGAGTTTAACTCATGAGCATCCAGTATTGTCGTTGTTGTTTTTTTTAAAGAACATGTAACCACATCCAACCGGCTTGTTTTATTAGAGGAGGAGATGAGGCAATAACAATATGAAGACAGCTGGGACCGCGGGTTGGGGAGCGGACCCTCCCCTCTCCATATTGCCCATTGCCCCAAATGAAAACTAACCAACTATGGGGGAGCAGCTAAGACAGACCAGGGCACGGGGGAAGGAGACACAAAGCTGGAGGGCAGCAGTGAGGAGACCAGAGCATCCAACATTGTACTGAGTAGCTATTGTTATTGTTTCTTTTTTAAATTACTAGTGTATAGTTACTTAATTTTGTTATTTGTCTTAACTTTACTATTGTTGGGACAAACTATGTAATGCCCACAACTTAGAGGAGGAAAGATCTGTTTATTTAGGATCTTGGTTTATAGTGCAGGCTGCCTTGAACTCACTGTGTAACTCCGGCGGGCCTTGAACTTGGCTGCGACCTTCTTGCTTCAGCTTCCTGAGTGCTGGAATTGCATGTGTGTGTGTGATCAGGCCTGCCCAGGAGAGATTTATTTTGGCTCTTGGTTTTTCAGTCTATGGTTACCTGGCTCCAGGGCAGAAATAGGACGGCACAGGGATGGGTGGAGGAAAAGGTGCCCGATCCCTGGCAGCAGAGACAGGGGGAGGAGCTGGGACAGGATTGGACCCTCCTGGGTCACGCCTACGTCGTGTTGCCTCCTAACTCCATGTTCAGCTACTGAGCTACTCCTGAGGGAGCCTACTGAAGAGGCTGAACCCCAGTGATCTAGTCATATGAGACTTTGGGGGGACATTTTAGATTGGCATTGTAACACTCCCCAACTTTTATGTTTGTTTAGTCCACCCTGGTGATTTCCTTGCCACCACGGTGGAGCAGGTTTGGCTTGATGGGTTTTAACACCAGCCATGTATGAGTATTTGGTTATGAAAGCCTTATGAGACAGACGAAAATGGAAACTGATTCTCTACTATTTTTGTCCTGCATAAGTGCAGGATGCTATTGCCTGTGGTGGGTGAGTTTATCATCTTATAGAGTTGATTTGCTAAGTCAATTTCTTCTATCAAATGTTTTTTTTTTTTGAGAGAGAGAGAGATAGACAGACTGACTGACAGACTGAATGACTTCCTTGAATGAAGCAGAGCCAGAACAGCAGAGGAAATTCCAATGAACATCTGTATAATTTTTCTATTTCTTCCCCTCAACTTCTTCTCCCATGAGAAAAGAGTTTCCTTTAGGCTCAGCAACCCGGCAGGGTCCTGTTGCACTCGGTGTATGAGGGACTGGGGGTGGGGCTGTGGAGCAGCACTGGGTAGGGCTTGAGAAGGTCGGGAGATCAGGCCGCTAGGTCAGGTATTCTTGCTGGAGTGAACATGTGAGCTGTGCTGTTGCAGGGGGGCTGGGACTTTGAGGAGAGCTCGTCCTAGGTGGAGAAGGGAGAGGAGAAACTGTCCAGACTGGGCAGCTGGCTGGTGGGGGCAAAGATGGAGTAAGACATTCAGTGGGCCTGTTAGTGGAGAGCCATGCTGAAGATGATGCTAGTCCAGCAAGAGAATTGGGAAGAGCAGGTTGGGGGTTTCCAGAAGTGAGCGGGCTCTGTGGGGTTTATCTTACAAGCAGTTAGAAATTGAGAGCTTGACAGAGGTCCCAACTGCAGATGGAGACTTAGATCATCTCTCCTAATGGGGATGATTTAATCCAGTGAAAGGCTGAAATTGTAAAGAATGTGCAGAGGACAGGGACAGCCTGGATTTATGCTTAGTTTTTGCAAGTGAAAAAATAAAAGAAGGTGGGTCAGAAAGGATCGTCAAAAAAGAGAAGTATCTATCACCACTCCTATTCAATATAGTTCTGGAATCATTAGCTACAGCCATTAGACAAGAGAAAGGAATAAAAATAGGTAAAGAAGAAGTTGAATTATCATTATTTGCAGATGGCATAATACTTTACTTGGAAGACCCAAAAAATTCCACTAAGAAGCTACTAGAATTAATACAGAAATTCAGTAGCATAGCAGGTTATTAAAGTCAATACCCAAAAGTCAATAGCATTCCTCTACACAGATAACAAACACACTGAGAGAGAAATTATAGAAACAATACCTTTTACCATAGCACCGAGGAAAATGAAATACCTTGCAATTAATCTAAAGAAGTCAAAGATCTTTTCAAGGAAAATTACAGTACTCTTAAAAAAGAGATCATAGAGGATTTCAGAAAATGGAAAGATATTCCATGTTCCTGGATAGGAAGAACCAACATTGTGAAGATGGCCATACTCCCAAAATTGCTGTACAGATTTAATGCAATTCCTATCAAACTACCACCAACATACCTCACAGACCTAGTGATATCATTCCTAAAATTTATTTGGAACCAGAAAAGACCTAGAATAGCAAAGGCAATCCTGGGCAATAAAGACAAGGCAGGAGGCAATAAAGACTTGAAATTATACTACAAGGTATCAATGGAATAGATTAGAAGACACTGAAGCTTCTGCGAACACACTCAGCCACCTTATCTTTGACAAAGGGGCCAAACATACTCACTGGAAGAAAGATAAGAGTCTTTAACAAATGGTGCTGGAAAAACTGGCTCTCTACATGATGAAAACTCAAACTTGACCTAGGTCTATCACCATGCACTAAGCTAAAGTCAAAATGGATTAAAGATCTAAACATTAAAACAGAGACACTAAATCTCCTGGAAGAGAAAGTAGGAGGAACTCTTGAAGACATAGGGGTAGGGAAAGAGTTCATGAACAAAAATCAAATCACACAGGAAACACTAGAAAGAATTAGCAACTGGGACCTGCTCTTACTGAGAAGTTTTCTCACATCAAAAGAAATTACCAACAAAGTGAAAGGACAACCCACAAATTTAGAAAAAATCATGACAAATAAGTACTCAGACAAAGGTCTGTTCTCTAGAATTTATAAAGAACTAAAAAACACTAGGGCCCCAAAATTTAAAGACCCGGTCCAGAAATGGGCATCTGAGATGAACTTACACTTCTCAGAGGATGAAATTAAAGAAGCGAATAAATGTATGAAAAAATGCTCCACATCACTAGCCATCCGTGAAATGCAAATTAAAACCTTGAGATATCATCTCACCCCAGAAAGAATGGCTATCATAAAGAAATCACCCAACAACAAATGTTGGAGAGGCTGTGGGGAAAAAGGAACCCTTCTCTACTGCTGGTAGGAATGTAGACTGGTGCAACCATTATGGAAATCAGTGTGGAGACTCCTTAGAAAGGTTGGACTGGAAATCCTATTTAAACCAGCTATTCACCTACTGGGAATTTTCCCGGAGGATCTGAAAACATCATATTATAGTGTTATATGTGTGCCTATGTTTATAGCAGCACAATTTGTGATAGCCAAATCTTGGAAGCAACCAAGATGCTCATCACCTGAGGAATGGATGAAAAACATGTGGTATTTTTATACAGTGGAGTATTACTCAGCTATAAGAATGATAAACTCGAAGCCTTTATATTGAAGTGGATGCCACTTGAAGATATACTCATAAGTGAAATAAACCAGACACACGTGTAAATATCATATAGTTTCCCTAGTATAAGAACTCAAAAGAAGAAATACAAATAGAAAGGAACAATATAAGTAACAGGAAAGCAGGATCTCAAGGACTAACTAATCAAAAGAGGAAAAGGAGAAGAGCTAGCAAGCATGACAGTAACAAGCCATCCTGTTATATGTACAAGATGGGCAAGGCAATAATCCTGAAAATCTTCAGAAGATTTTTGAATCTAGCAGTGAATTGGAAAGATTCTCACCCTGACTAACTATATATACTGACACCTGTGAACTAAGCAACTGCACTGAAGATGGCAATTTGTAATAGTAGGTTCATGCTTGGAGTGTCTGTCATTCTGGTCTTCTGAATACGAGCTGCTTGTCATGACATGCCAGTTGCTGCTGTGCTGTCTCTTGGGTAGATGATTGTTCAAAAAGAAGGAGGTGGTGGATGAAGGCAGGAGACAGGAAATGGAATGTTGTGGGACTGTCCTGCTTCAAGGTTGTATATGGTTAGATTTCTGGACTTATATGTAAACATAAGAAATATATGATTCTTTATGCCTATTTTTAAAATATATTTTAATTTTTAAATGTTTTTTCATCATATTCTGTAGGGACTTAAAGTTCAACTTATCAATACTTGATGAAAAATACCTGTTCCATATTATGCCTAAGATGTTTGATATTCAGACAGACAGTGAGCTTAAGCTTAACAGCCTAGGTTGTATGGTAATAACAATAAGCTTCTCTTCTGGGGGGTTAATAACCTAAGTTTGCAGACCAAAATTAGAGAAAAAGGAGGGCCACAAGGAAAGCCAACATTTTGGCCCTAGCCTTCCAAGGTCAATTAAGACTCAGGTCATAGGAGAACTTGTACTATAACTTGTACTATAACTCAGTAGTGTCCCAAATTTTCTGATCAAGGAGATTATGGGGCCAAAGAGGAAAGTGATGGATGATGTAGAGTGTGCCTAAGGAGAGTCACATGGAGAGAAAACATTCTCTCAGGCTTTCACAGAGAGCACATTGGCCAAGCAATGGCCGTGACTCATCCACATGGCTGACACTGACAAAAGATCTACAATCTGAGGTACAGGATCTCAGGATAAATCCTGAGTGGATTTGACTGACCTTATCAGATCCAAAAGCTACAACTCTTGTTGCATAGGTCTTGCTTTATCTTGGTCTTAACCATCCAGCAGAAAAGTATAAAAACAAAGTATAAGAAGTAAAACCATGGTGTTATGTTGAGCTGTAGGGGACTCAGGTCAACAATTTCTGACATTGCCAGTGAAGTGGAAGACCCAATACTATTATGGACTACTGGAATCTTTTAGAATATTTTGCTGAGTTAACACACCTATAATATTCAAATGATGGAACTAAACAAAAAAGGGTATATATAAATGAATGTCCAATTTGTATCTGTGTATTCAAAGTGGTTAGGATAGATATATAGTTACATTGTCTTAATGAATAGAGGGATTTGTTGTAATAGTGTTTGTAAATAGGATATCATGTCTGCATCTTGTACAGCAAATAACCACTAGGAAAAATGCATGCAATGTATTAATTATTGAAACTGTCCTACCAATTTGGTTTGAAACTGTCTCATTGCTATTCGTTTCTCAATAAAATTATGGAAAAAAATAAAAGAGAAGTAATTTCTCACGCGTTTTCAACTTCATGTACCTCATCCCATTGACTGGCAAACAGCTTAAAAAGTGATAATGTGCCTTGCTGGCAGGGAGTCTTCCAGCAGTGCTGTAGCCATGTTAGAAAGATTGCTGCCTGAGTCTATTAAAATTTCAAATGCATATAGCCTTTGACCCAGCAGTTCCTCTCCCGGGACTCTATCCCACGGAAATAAAAGCAGCTGTATGTAATTTGTTTGTACAAGAATATTTATTACAGCATTGTTTGCAGTGGCAGAGAATTGGAAAGTGAGTGGATGCCTGCAGCAGGGGGAATGGTTGGATACAATGTGGCACATCCATGCCTTGGATGTCTGAACCCTGACCTGGGAAGAGTCCCAGGAGAAAAGAGGGAAGAAGTGTGGAATCTTTTAATGTCCTTTTTGCAGGACATAAAAAGATTAAGATTCCTGTACGTCTGCTGCCCAGGAGAAGAGATTGGTAGGAGGGAGGCGATGAGTAGGAGGTAAATTAAAATAAAAGGTTACTTAGAGAGTGTCTGAGATCAGCCACCAGCAAAAGATACCCATGTGTGCAACAGTGCGGACAGAGGGGACGAGGGTGTGCACCAAACTGGTACCTGGATGTTGCAGCGTGGGAGAGGGAGTAATTTGCACTTTCTTCCTCACAACTTTTCTCTGAGGGTTGCAAATGAATGAAAAGAGTTGTTGGACCTGAAAGTGTAGGCATCACTGAAGGGAGAAGCTGGGAATGGAAGCCCCACTTCTCACCGTCAGGAGTGGAGACAGAGTAGAAGAGACGGCTGAGAGCATACTTCTTTGATCCCAAGAGATCTTGAAGGGAAATCTTTGATGGTGATAAAAACGAAGGTAGGCACTGTGGGGCACACCTGTAATCTAAACCCTACTTGGGATGCTGAGGAAGGAAGGATACTAAGCTCAAACCAGCTGGGGTAATTTAGTGTGATCCCATCTCAAAAGCAATAAAAGGGGCTAGGGATATATCTTAGTGGTAGAGAGCCCCTGGTATGATCCGCAGCCCCAGAACCATACCCCATCCCTCCCTTCAGTGTGGAGATAGATGTGGGAGTTTGGGAGCACAGGTGGGGAACAGCCACATTAGAAACCAGGGTGCTCCCAGGTCCTAGTCAGGAGCACAGATAGGTGGCCTGGATGGGGCAAGCCTGTCTCCTGAGGCTCACCAGCACAAAGGTCCAATAGGGATGCAGAAGTACACTCAGTTTTAGAGGGAAACAGTGAAGGGTGGTCAGTGTTTTTAGGGTGATGTGGGAGGTAGGATTGTCAGCCAAGCCTGCAGGAGCCTTAGCGTGGCTTTGGATACTTGGAAGAGTGAAAAAGTTGGATCTGATGTAGGAGATACTAGAGGATTAGTAGTGGGTCAGTAAAAACAGTGGAAAGCTGCAGAGAGGGCTCTAATAAAGGCAGAGAATTAGAATTCCTGGTTTCCTCTCCCCTGCTGTCTGGGTAAAGGCCTGGCCGAGTGCTCTGCCAGTCCAGGAGCAGGGATGGAGTGATAGGTCTTCAGGACTTACTTTCTGTAGGGACCAGTAAGGCTTATCCTAGAAAAGAGGGCAAGAGACTTCAGGCTGATGATAATGATTATCATGGAAATGACTGGTAATAACCAAGGTCTTGCTCATGAACCAAGTTAGAAGAACAAGACTTGGGGGTCCCTAAAGTGACTGGGGCCTCATGGGAGGTAGAAGGGCAAAAGACAGGAATCTCTAGGGAGATTCTGGGAGCTGAGGGGGAGCAGCAGCACCCATAGTGCTCGACTGAGGACCTTATGTCATGTTATCACCATTTGAGATGATCACCTCCTTCCTTTGGTCCATTCACAGATAACTCAGCTCGACCGCCATTCATTCTTGGTGCTGGGGCCCGAGGCTGTGGCCCAGCATGTGCTGAGCCTGCGCTGTCCCGCTAAGCTCCAGCCTCAATCCGAGACTGACTTTCAACATCCTCCCTTCAGGATGCCTCTGCTTTGGGCTAATGGTTTAATTAAGGCCTCATAAAACATCACCTCCCTGGTTTGCTTCTGGACCGGTGTGTCCAGATCGGCAGACTGAAATTGTGATAGTGTGAAACAGCACGTGAGAAATATCTTGTTACTATTTTTAGGTTGTTTGTGTATTACAAGTATGATAGGTTATATGTGTTAAATTATTATTATTATTATTATTTTTTTTTGTGGTACGAGGAATGGACCGAAATGGATTAGGATTGACTTCATTTATGGCTTTTACCCCTCAGCCTGGCTCCTGGAGAACTGAAGTTCTGTGCAGGGCTCACATTTTATTCCTGTTAGTCGCTCAGCACAGCTCAGCTCAGCTCTGCTCTGCTCTGGAACCGTGTTCATGTGCCTTCTCTGCTGGATGTCTTCCCAGTTTCCACTCATTCATCTGTGTTTCGAGGCCAACATTCTCTCCTCTCCTGTCTGCAGTAATCACTGTCTGGCCTCCTATCACTTGGGCTTTTCTATTTTCATGTTGGAATAGCATAGATTTTCTGTCTTACTTAAAATTTGTATGCAAGAATTTCTTATTTCCTGTATTAGGAAGTAAGATTGGCATTTCCTTTCCTAGGTTGTAATTCTTTTAAAGGGAGGACTGATAAAATATATGTATTTTTTCTTGGCTTCTAATAGTGTCTGTAATCCTGGGTTCTGTCCCTGAGAAAAGTTCAAGTTGTTTGTTAAGTGAATAAACAATATACTTGCATGCCTACTAATCTTAACAAACTGCTCTTAAAGTCCAGATAAGTAGAATAACATTATCTGTATATTTTTTATTTCTTGGGTGACCTTAAATTTTAGGGAGCATCTAGTATTTGGAATTGGACAGATCTGATACTAGCCTGCAATGATCCTTTTTTGCTATTTGCTATTAGTAGATTATTCTTTGTACCTCAGCATCTTTGTTTGTAATTGGGATATTGATACCTGCTTCACAAGATTGATGGGAGGAAAAGCCCTTACCAGTGTGCTCATTAAGTGCTTAGTACATGCTAGATGAGTTTGTTTGGAATAATGAGACAACATGAAAGCTGTTGGTGAATCTACAGAAAACCCTGGCTTCCCCTGACTGCTAGAGAACTTAATGATGGGCCATACCTGTTGGCCCTTGGTTATGTTGTTTTATTTAGGGCTATGTAGAGTAACAGAATCAGTAGAAACCATGTGTAACTATGCAAGGGAACTTGTTAGGTTGATTTACAAGATCAGAGGTGGGCAAGTCCACGAGGATACAGGATTGGGGGCAGAGGAGTCCATAGTGACCATGTGAGGGATTACCAGTGTCTGATCTGGTGGCTGCTCAGCCCAGGATGATGGAAACTGTAGGCGTAGATGGATTAAACACATAGCACTAGGCCAAAGTGAAAGGCCTTGGAGTTCACTATAGGAGCTGCTCCTGCGAGTCTGCACTGGAAGACTGAAGAAACTGGAAACCAGTGTCCAGAGGTGATGGTGTTGTGGAGTTCTTCCAAAATGGGGACACTTTCTCCTTCTTTTTCCTCTTGTACTGTCCAGCCTACAAGCCTATTGGTTGGTGCCCCTGCATCTGGAAAGGGTCTTTCCTCTAAGTTTGCTGGTCTGTTACATGTCAATCACCCACAGATAAACCCCAGACCTCTGCTTGACTAATATTCTGAGCATTTCTTAATCCATTCAAATTGCCTGGTTACAGATGGTATTTTTATTTGGTTATGATAATCTTAAATCATGGCAGAGTTAAGAACACCTCCTTGTCCCTGCTAGAAGAGCGCTTAAAGAAGAACATGTCAATAAGATCCAAATCAGTGGCTAATGAATAAGTTTATGCCAGTCAAAGTGTGAATGGGTAACTATAGCAGGAACTTGTATCCATAAGATTTTTGTTTGTTTGTTTTTGTTTTTGGTGGTACTAGAGTGTGAACTCAGGACCTTGTGCTTGGCAGGCAAGCGCTTATTCTACTGAGCTATCTCCCCAGCCTCCATAATATTTTTTTAAAAAGAAAAATTATTCTTGTAATTGATTTGCTGCATGGGTGGATTAAATGAAACCATTAATGCTCATAGGGAAGAGATTGAAAATAGTGGTGATGATGTGTTGCCTTGGTAATTCCAAGGGCACTCACTAGTACCTTCATCATCCCAGATTGTCTTTACCATGGTAGGTTGGAAAGGACAATTGAATGATACTGCCTGACATGATTCTTGGTCTTGGACTTCCTGGCCACTTGGTAATCATGGAAAATTCCCTCCACATTCTGGGCCTTGGCTTCCTTGTTTGCAGGATGAGTGGAACAGATCAGAAAAGGTATGAAAGTGTCAGTCACCACTTGCAGGCGCGTGCAGCCTTGCCAGGTTCCTTAACTTTTCCATACTTTGCAGAGTGGAAATAAAAGGGGTGTTTTCTGCATTTCCCCCATACATCCCCTGAGAAAAGCTTATTGGAATCAGATGTGGAGCAGAATGTGATGGATAAATGTCTGTTGAGTTGAAGAACAAAGAGGGTAACTGTCAGGGAAAGTTTTAACAATTTTTTTTGTCAAGATTAGGTCTACTGAAGTATGATTCATAAAATCATTTTTCAACCTACTTAAAAACTTTAAAAAGGTTGTGATACAATGCAACAGAATTTTTACCTTTCTAACCATTTGGGCATACAATTTGTTATATTCATGTTGGGTGACCATCTCCGCTGTCCATCTCTAGAACTTACTTTATCTCGCAGAACTGAAATTCTGACAACTCCCTAATCCCTGTTTCTCTCCAGCTCCTGGGAGACATCCTTCTGTTTGCAGTCTCTGTTAATGTGACTACTCCAGTACCTCATAAAAGTGGAAACACAGTATTTGTTCTTTGACCACCCTGTCTCACTCAGCATAAGGTGCTCCAGGTTCTTCTTTCTTGTAGCATGTGTCAGAACTTTCTCCCAGTTCAAGCTACACAGTAAACCATTGTCTGCTGTTTATTTGTGCATTGGCCGAAGGCCATTGCGTTTTTCCATCTTCTGCTATTTAAAAAAATAATTTTATTGAGAAACAAATAGCAATGATGTCTTCTGCTATTGTGAAGGTCGCAGTGAGCACAATATTTCAAGACCCAGTTTTCATTTTTTTGTGTTTACATCTATTGGTGGAGTCGCTGGATCATATGGCAATTTGTTTATGTATTTATTACATTACTGGGGATTGAACTCATAGCCTTTGCAGTGAGCTACATCCCCAGCCCTATTTTGTCTTTTAAATTTTGAGACAGGGTCTCACCAAGTTGCTATGAGTAGCCTGGGCTGGGAGCAAACTTGGCATGCTTTTCTGCCTTTCCCTCATGCTCTGGAATAACTGATGTACCACCATGCCCAGCTTTAAAAAAAAAATTTGTTGAGGACCTGCTAGATTGTTTGAGTACCACTGTTCTATTTTACATTCCCAGTAGTGAACAAGGATTCTAATTTCTTTACATTTAAGAACTGCAAAGGTTTTGAAATCATGCATCCAGTTACCTCATTTATATAGATAAGGAAGCTTAATTCTTATAGGTTAAACGACTTGGCTTTATAGTTTTAGTCACCACCAAAAAGAGGACCAAAATCTCTGTTCCTACTGTTCCAAGGTAGCCTGGTCATTTATATTTTTCTTGCTGAGCACACGCCATGCACTCCAGTGCTGCAAGTGCAGCTTCCCCCAAAGTTACTCCATGGCATTTATCTGTCACTTCACTCTCCATCTAGTGGCATCTGCAGTGTCATGCTGTGATAAACACTTCCTTTTGCTTTTCCCTCTTATTGTATAATTGGTCTAAAGGAGTTATGAAAACAAACTCACTTGTCATGACGTAGTTCTCTAAGCTTGCTAATTTTTCAGAGGGAGTGGGGGACCACTTGAGTAGAGAATACAGATGAGATTTTTAAAAAGGTGAATGACCCAGGTGTGCTGAAATCTCTCCCAGCTGCTGTAAAAGCTCACTGTATCTCAATGTGATGACCTAGCACCAGGCATGCGGTGTGCCCAGGTGTCACTGTCTAGTTGTTGGGAGCTCACGTATATCATCTCTGACACATTTAGTGCTAATGAGAGACTCATAAATAGCCAGATGCCCAAGCTTTGTAGCGCAGCAGCACTCTCCTTGTGAGGAAGTCACCTGGGGCCATGTTCCAGAGGCAGTCCAGTGCCTGTCGTAGTCAGTCCCCCAAGTTAGGAGAAGGTGAGGCTTCCTGGAGTAAGACGGGCCATTGCTTAAGCAGAGGTGAGAAAGGGGCTGGGTTCTTAGTGACGCACTGATCCAGGTCTTGATGCTGGACTTGGTAGCTGTGGATGTGTACACAGACAGGACTACATCCATCTTAGGCTTTCTTCTTTCTGACTCTGTTTTGAAGATTTTTTTTTTTTCTCAATTGGAGCATTGAGATAGAGCAAGGAACCTAGTACATGCTATCTATCTATCTATCTATCTATCTATCTATCTATCTATCTATCTATCTATTGGAGTGGGGTAAATGAATTTGAGATCTGCCATCCCATTCTCTTTGTTCAAGATACCTGAATTGGACTTAGATTTAGGTACAACTAGCCAGGTGGGCATCTGCTAAGAAAGCTGCTCACACCTATAAGAAGCTGCTGGTGTCCCTTAAGCTGAATTGCCGCATGAAGTAAATCCAGAGGGTGAAGTGGATTGTTGAGACATCAGTGGGAGGGACCTTTTTGATTACAATTTAATAGTAGCATTTGCCTTTCCAGAGTGGTGATCTCTGAACAGGGATGGGCAGCTTGGGTCTGAGCTGCCCGTGAGCTCACATTTGCTTTTGCAGCCTTTATGTGTTGGGTGTTGTTATGGCCAAGAGGTGACTGGAAGTGAAAGGACTTAGATGGCCAAGCAGAGAGGAAGACTTCATTTGAAGTTACATGAAGGCAGATTCCATCCTTCAGCCTTCGGAATCCTCCTCTTACAGGGAAGCTCTTGTGTCAGTATGCACTTAGCAATAATGAGATCTGGCTTCAGCCTTATGAGGTGAAACCCTGTGAACTTGGATATTTTTATGCTTTCGTTCACTAGATGTAGGAATCCTAACTAAAGGCTTCAGTAGTCCCACCCTGTAATCTACTTGCTGAGCTGCAGCTTGGTGGTTTGTGTATTACATGAATTCTCTGTTCTTCACTTTAATTTGTGACATGAGGAGATTGGCGATAACTCTCCCAAGGCCCTGTTTCATCAGCAGCAACACCATCATCTTCATAACAGCCCAGTAAAGCCAAGGGCAGGACCAAGTACTTTTTCTCAACATCACGTTTGATGCTCTGCGTGCTTTCAACCTCAGGACCACAGCAAATAAGTACTTTGCATGCAACTCCTGCTGATCTCATAGAAGGGCCCAGGCTCCCAGGGCTGGGAAGCTGACTGCACTTAAATTTGATCTTCCTTCAGAGCATTTGATAGTGAGACGGTGCTGTTCCAGTCTCTACAACTTTATGCTTCTGGGAAAAGTACTTCTGGCAACTTGTTCTGGTAAGATTTGAGTAAGAGCTAGAACTGAAGGAGAATTTATATCTGCCTCATGAGAATGGAAAGAGGTCTGAATAACTTTTTCTCACTGAAAGATTTAATCACTAGTACCTGAAGTAGAGATTATAAGAGCAACAGAAATGAAACAATGTAATTAAAAAAAAATTCTGACAATTTTTAGACAACAAGTTTCCTAGAAGTAATAGAATATTCTTTTTTTCCCCTGAGAGTCTTAAAAGCTGTGATTAGGGGATAGTCTTTTTGTGGTAGACAGAAGTAATCTTTTAATATCTTTGTTCTATAGGTAAAGAAAATCCTGTTCCTAAATTGGGTTCCTAAATCCTATTCCTAATTTAGGCTTTCAGGGGTAGAATATTATGAATCTGCTATTCCAGACTGACATCTATGTATAGGGACACTCAAATTAAATGTGGTGCAAATCCATGTCTTTCAAAAAAAGAAAGCAATTACTATGTTGGAAAGCCAAGCTATAAAAAGTAAATGAAATCATAGGAGGGACCAGTCAGGATTTCATTTCGCTAAGCAAATGTCTCTGAATCTCTTTTTCCTTTTTATGTGCTGCTGGGGAAGAATAGGGAATGCAAATGCTTCAAAATTAGGACTGTAGGTATTTCCACATGGCTGAACATTGGGGATTGTGCTTGTGGGCACACTTTCTAGAGCTTAAGTGACAAAACCACCAAGAAGACATGCACCGTCCCTCAGTTTGTGCTTTGTTACCTGTCATTTTAGTTCTTTAGCATCCCACAGAATCTAGGTTTCTTTCAGGGAGATTTTTACTCAACATATGCGTGTACACATTGGACTATACTCTCATTGAGGTTGAAATTAATTTCTCTTAAAATGTGGCTTTGCCAGCCGAAGCTTAAATAGTACCTGCCAGTTTTTCCAGTTTTTAAAAAATATTTTTACTACAAATATATAAATACATGTGAGCATTTTTTAGTTCCCAACAACTTATACGCTAAATACCCAAAGAAGAAAATGGAAGAAGAACATTTGGAACCTTCTAGAAAGTGTCGGGACGCTTGCCTTTGAGTGGCAGCATGGAAGCTGCCTCACATTGACCAGTATGATCTGGTTTATCTGTTTCTCTAATCCCAGCTCAGAAGGGAAATAGAAGGGGGAAGATCATATAAGTATATATTCAGGATAGCTGAGATGATTGTAGTACTCATTTCCATCAGTTTTTTGAAAGTCACAGTTAATGTTTAAAGTTTTCACGTTGACTAACTCTATAGGCTAATATCTATATTCTGAGCAACTACATCGAAGACAGCAAAGCGCAATATAAAAACTACAGTTGAATACCTCTCATCTTGTTCTTCTAAATGTGTTACATTTCTAATGTCTTTTCAATTAGTATTCTCTCTCTTTTTTTTTTTTTTTTTGGTACTAGGGATTGAACTCAGGACCTTGTGCTTGCCAGGAAAATGCTTATTCTACTGAGCCATCTCCCCGGCCCTAGTATTCTCTTTATAATATATATTTTTTTCAATATAAAGTAAAAAAGGACAGGAAAAATTAGAATTTATTGAAATTAAGCACTAATGTTTAATTATTTGACCAGTTTTTGTATACCTATATCTGTTAATCTGAGCAACAGATTTAACGATGAAAATATGCACTATAACAACCATTGTTGAATTTTTATTCTTGTTTTGAAACTCTGTACCATTTGTAATGTCACCTGTTACTCTGTTTTTGTCTTTGTTTCTGCTATTTGTTTTTACTCTTTAAAATAAAATAAAATTGAATTTAAAAGAAGAGGGAATAGGCTTGTCTAGCCATTCCTTCTTGCTCAGAGGTACCTTGTGGCTCTGCCAGAGCTCTGATAATAATAGGTTGAATTTTTACGTGGAAACAGAGCAGCTTATATCCAGGCAGCTTGTTTTGTGTTTTTAAAGTGTTATTCAACTTTGCCTGGGTGCTAGATTTAAGAAAACGAGAGGAATAGTTAAGATGAGGGTAAACTACGAAATGGTAAAGAGCATTCCCCTCAAGGACGTGCTCAGAATTTCAAATGGTAAAAATCTGTGTTGATTCCTCAGCAGATGCAGAGGTCGTTGGCATCATTTCTGAATGCTTTTTTCCACCTTCTTCCCAAGGTTCCCATTAAGAATCATTTTCTGGCAATGAGAACTGAGCTTTTCACTTTTTCTCTGTGAGAGTAGATTTCTTCACGCTAAAGACTTACCGTTTGCTTGATTCCATGTGGTTAACCGTCACTCCGGGAAGGGTACAGACAACCTAGGTCGCTGCAGGGAGGGGTTGGAGATGTTTGTGTAACAAAGAAGCTGCACGTTAGAGTGGGTGCTTCCAGCCGGACTGCGGGTCTGGAAGGACTGACTCATGTGTGACTCAAGTGGCAGCCTGTGTGGCCCTTTGGCCCCACACCAGCTCCTGCAAGAGTAGAGGCGGTGCTGTGGTGCTCTCATGAGAACTCCAACGGTAAAATATATGATGACGCTTCTGACTTGCCTCAAGTGTGGGCTTGGCCCCGCTCAGGGACTTGTGAGAAGCTGCCGCACACCTTTCAGCTTTTGGCTTCGTGTGATTTGTTGCTGGCCTTTTCAGCAAGGTGTGCAGCAGAACAGTGATTCAGGAGGAGGAAGACCTTGGTGTTCCTGGGATGGTGCACATCTTTACTCACTTAAAAGACCTCTTGAGCATGTGCAGTGTTTCTGCTTAACTTTCACCTATTGCTGAACTTTAACTGTTTGCTTTCTTTCTTTCTTTTTTTTTTTCTAGTACTATGGATGGATCTCAGGGCCTTGTGCTTGCCAGGCAGGCGCTTATGCTGCTGAGCTATATCCCTGGCCCCATGAACTTTGACTGTTTGGATTGAGGAGCAAACCATAGACTGTTTTACTATTTGACCTTTGCTCTGTTTTTCCCCCTCAGCATATCCATTCTTTTACACACTTATTCTATTGAACCATCTCCCCGGCCCTTGGTGTCCTCAAACTTATTCTTGTACATGTATTCAGTTGAAATCAGCCTGTCACATTATTGAAAAGAAAAACTTCTATATTTGGGTTTGAGCTGAAAGTATTAGCAATTTAAGAGAGTTGTTCTTGGTTTGAATCTCCCTATCAAGGAATACAGCCCATCTCACATTTCTTAAGGCCCTTGTGCCCTGTAGTAAGTTTTTTTTTTATTAAAAAAAATAGTTTTACGCTTCTTCCGGCAATGTCCAGTGTGGAGCAGCCCTGGCCAGGTTCGGGGACATGTGACATTTAAAAAAATTTTTAAATTAAGACTTCTACCCAGTGGACACATACAAATGTACTATTCCAGAAGAGAAAACCAGTTTTGATAACACAGCCATGATGCCCAGGTCCAACCCAAGCTGGCAAGACCAGCAAAGGGACAAGAAGAAGGCCACAGGAGAGGAGAAAGTCTTCCACCAAGAGGGCAGGAGCCTCTGAAGACGCCTCTGGAGGTGACAGGAATGAGCTCGAGTTTGAAGAGGCAATGCAGACTTTCGTAAGGAAACTTATGGAAGCAAAAATCACAACACCTGCAGTGAAAAATTCAGAGAGCTCCTGGCGCAGAAAGGAGAGACAAAAAGTAGAAGGTTTAATGCCGTTGGTAGAGAAGACGGAGGAGGCCAGCGCAGGAGAGGATGCCGAAAGTTTGAGCTCCAGAAGAAAACCAGGGGCATATGGGGGGGGCGGGGAGCGCGGACACAGCTCGCGCTGGCCGTGGGGGGCCAAGGGAAGAGCGCCCTCCAAGGGACCAAGTTCGAAGGACTGCGAGAGGAGCCTCGCCCTGTAACGAGGGACAAAGAGGCCTTGAGGCCCTGGGAGACCTTTGGGAAAGAGAAGCCAGCCAGGCCAGAGCGAGAGCCAGCAGAAGAAATGGGACAGGAAGAATCCTCGTGGACCTGGGAAGGAAGAGACGGCTGCAGAAGAAGAAAGCCGGCCGGGGCTGAGGGCGCCGCCTTGATGCTGGCGGCGGACTTTTCCTCCACAATGCTGGAAGTGGGCAGGCAGTGGGCTCACATCTTTCACGTTTTGGGGAGAAAATGGTTTTGACCCCAAGTTTCTATACAAGATTGAACTGGCATTTAAATACGATGGCGAAGTACAGGCCTTCTCAGACCTGCAGAGCCGCAGGTGCTTTGCCAGCCAGAAAGCTTTCATGTCAGATTTGCTGAAAGATGCTTTCCCACAGAGTGCAAACTCATGCGGAGAAGGAAGCCACCGTGGGATGCAAAGAAAGGGAGAGAACCCTCTAAGAGCCTCAGAGTGTGGAGCTGGAGACCCAGCGAGTAGTGGCTTTAACTTGCTGTTCATTAAAGAGGTGAAGGTGGCTGGGGCTGAGGCGGGGAGCTGAGCGTCTTCGGAGTGAGAGCGAAAGGAAAGCCCCGAGGTGGGGGAGCAGGAGGACTCATGGCTAGAGGAGGAGGAGGAAGAGAGCTGGGGGGGAGGGGAGGAGGGGGACATGGAGGAAAAGGAGGAGGAGGAACAGGGGATGTGGGGGGGAGGAGGAGGAGGAGGAGAGGATGCGGGCAGAAGAGGAGGAAGAAGAGCGCTCTGGGGAAGGGGAGGAGTAAGGGACTTGGGAGAGGAGGAGGAAGAATCCTGAGGGGAGGAAGAAAACTCAGAGATCGACAGGGAGGGAGAAGGAGACTGAGACTGAGGAGGAGCGGGAGTGAGGAGGAAGCCCAAGCACAGAGGAAGAAGGGGCCTCAGTGCTGCGAGAGGGACTTGCCTGTAGTCAGAAGGAAGGGCCAGTGCAGACCCAGGAGGAGCACAGACGGAGGTGGAGGAAAGGGCTGCTTCCCGAGGTCAGGGAATCAAAGCTCTCTGTCCCACTGCGCATCGCAGCGCTCTGTCAAAATCACTAGAGCGAAGTCCCAGTGAGCCCAAAATGTGTTCACGGGCAAATCTGAGTGCTTCGTCAGAGGTCACCAAGTTTTTAGGGAAAACAGAAAGAGAGAAACGAGACTCTGCAGATGAAAGAGCTGACGTCTGAAGAAGCATCCTTAATCCAGGAAACAGAAGAAAACTTCAGAAGAAGGTGGTTGGCATCTTCAGAGAGATACAAGAGGAGATGGAGCCCGTAAGGAATTGTTGCGCCGATGTGGAGGAAGTTAAGCATTCGGTAGACGACCTGCACTGCGCAGTAGTAGCTCAGCTCGAGGAAGGAGGGAGCCGTCTGGACAGCCAAGTGCAAGAGGCGTGCAAGGCCGCAGCGCAGATGTCCAGGCAGCTGCTGAAAAACGAGATACTTCGCATCCGAGAGGAAAAATTCAGAAGCTCCGATGTCCTCGCGATCCCAGAAAAAGACAACAAAGCAAATGAGGCAGGGGCTATAATTAAAGAAATCATTGAAGAAAACTTTTCGGAGCTGAGGAGGAGCTCAAGGCTTGAGGTCGTCAGTGCTCAGCAAGTCCCCAGCAAGGTGGATGAGAGAAAGCTCACTGCTAGACACATCTTGTTGAAGTTCAGGAGCAACAGTGAGAGAGAGAAGATCCTGAAGGCCTCACGAGAGAGAGAAATCGAGAGAGAGAAATCACCTACGTGGGCCGGAGGATCCGGCTGACGGCAGACTTCTCGCTGAGCACGCTGGACGCCCGGAGCCAGTGGTGCGACATCGTGCGAGTCCTGCACGAGAACGGCTTCCACCGGCGAATCCTGTACCCAGCCAGACTGGCCTTTGATTTTGAGGGTCAAACAACATTTTTTTTTTTTTAATATTGACGAATTCAGACGATTTGTTTTCCGTGTACCCTCTTTGAAAGGATTACTAGAGAATGTACTCTAGGGTCTAGGTGGCTGCAGCAAGCAAGCAGCGCGCTTTCCCCACCAAGGCCCAGGAGGGCGTAGCGAACGGAGCATCGCACCTCTACCCGCAGGTGGGCAGTGGACAGCTCTGCTGGGGCAGCAAAGGGAACGTTATTACCTGGACACCACTAAATTTTAAATTTTAATGATCATCATTGCTGGTATAGAAGGTTTGTTTGTATGAGAATGAACCCAGGACTTTTGCTCTGAGCTATGTTTTCAGCCCTTGAGAAGAATTTCTACACAGGTCTCACCAAGTTGCTCAGGCTGGGTCTTACCTGTGACCTCCTGTCTCAGCCTTCTTAGCTAGGATCCAGCTCAGGAGGGAATGTCACCACAGGAAACTTCACAATAAAGATTTTTCACTTGAAAAAACATAGTTTTATAAATATGGCCGTTGCACACTATTAATCTCTTCTGAGTTACTTAGTAATTTTTATTGATGATGAAAAGGATACTTTTCCTCAACTAATTTCTCATTGGTTATTACTGATATATGGAAGTCTACTGATTTTTGCTTATCATATAATCTCCTTATTGAACTTGCTTAATACTTCAAATAAGTTTTCTTTTGACGTTTTGATTTTTCTTCATAGCTATTGTATCATCCATGAAAGTTGGAACAATACTTGTTCCTTGTTTTCTCTTACTACATTATGGTTTATGAAACAATTTGCTATTGATTGAAAGTTTCGTAGTTATTACCTGTAAAGCAAGTGTGCTTGTGGTTATTGTTATGTTATGGCATGGTAACTTTCTAAAATGACAGTTTGAATACTGCCTGTGGTGGCACTCACCTGTAGTCCAAGCTTGGGAGGCTGAGGAAGCCTGGGAAACAGTGGGACTTTGTCCCTGTTTAAAAAAATGGATAGAGATTGAGAAGAGAACAGTGATTTGTGGTAGATGAGGGGGGTGCAAGGTAGAGGATGGGACTTGGTATGGGACACGAGGCAGGCTACAATGAAGAGAGAAATGTAATATCTAGGGACAAAAACTGAACAGCCAAGCTGTGAATCTTGGCTACCTTTTCCTAGAAAATAGGAAATGTTGGGTGTTCAAGTGACCAGATTGCCTCCTGTTGGTGATCTGAAAAGTTCTGTGAGAGCAGCTCCCATTTCGCTCCTGGGATCCCCTAAGGAGATTAAAATTGAGAAGGAGCAATATCTAAGCATGTTCCTGTGCTAGCTGCCAGTGGGAGCTAGTGGGCCATCTATGCTTTTATCCTATTTCAAATCACAGGTCTGGTATTGTTCAGCCCACTGCTAGGGGGCATCTGCTTAGGTTTTCCATCACATTGTGAATGCTCCAGGCCCGGGTTCCATCACATTCCTTGTCTGATTGTGGAAGAGGGCCCGCTACCCACCCCATTCTGTGGAATAATGCCAACTTCTAAATTTAGGGGGAGAGGGAAGCTGCTTTTCTCTAAGAGAGACATCAGGTTTTATATTCTCCTGGTTGATGCTGAAGCTTTTGGTGTGGCCCTGAGTTTAGCTAGGGAAATTCTCCCTTGCCTTCCAGACAGATTAAAGTCCTCACTTGAGTGAGAGTTGAATGTGCTTTGATCACAATTGCAGCTGTGTCTCATTAGAAGTCTTGGGGACTCAAAGATAGGGGGTCTGTGGCGTAGTAGTGACGTATTGGACTTGCAAAAGTAATTGAGAATAGCTTCGTAGTTTTGGTAGAAGGAGTTCCCACAAGGTTCTTTGCCCTGCTTGTGATTTTTCTCTTTGTGTTATAAGACTATGACACAGGTGGTTCATAAGACAATCTACAGCAATATACAATATTTAATATACTGTACCTTTCGTATGTGAGCCCCTTTCTGTAGAACTCCCATGTGAAAACGCACATTCATTCAGAAGTACTTCTGTTAAGTTGGCTGATTAAAGGTGTCACTACTTAACCGGTCCTGTCAGCTTCTTTGATTTTAAAAGGCTTTATATATGCATCCAAATTTGATATGTGTTCTTTAGAATCCATGAAGACAAACTCGGGTGAGTCTGTAAATGGCTCAGTCACTGTTGCTGATATTTTAAATAATTTTGTACTGTTTTGTGACTTTCAACTGGAATAGAAAAACAAGAACTGTATTCATTAATGAGGCACCTTGCAACGTTTCAGTACGTGTATACATCATATAGCTGTATTAAACATGTCCATCCTCAAGTATCTATCACTAGTGAAAACATTCAGAACTCTTTATTCTCGCTTGTTGAGCTGTAAAATACACAGTCACAGTCGGAAGTCACCGTGCAGTGCAGCAGCGATCCTGAAGTTACTCTTCTCTCTGCTTTTATAATTTTTCTCTAGTCTTTTAGTCTCAAATTAAAAGAATGTTGTTTTTTTTAATGAAGAGGTGGCTAATCTTGATATTATATGCATTTGGACTTTTAAGGCTAAATAAAGAATCTTATATCTAAATAATAGGAACTAGAGCCCAGTCTAGTGGCATGTCCTTCTTGTAGCAAGCGCTTGAGAGACCAGAGCAATATCATTTAAAATCAGCCCAGAGCCCTTGTCTCAGAAAAATAAAAATAAAGGGGCTGGTGAGATGGCTCAGTGGTCTAAAGCACCTACTTGGAACAAGCTCAGCAAAGCACAGGGACCGTGGTTCGATCCCCCAGCACCACATACCAGCCAGCCCCGCCCCCTGTTGGGCTGAGCTGGCCACACACACTAAATAAATAAATAAATGTTTAAAAAAAAAAAGAAATAAAAATAAAAATATATTTGTGTCATAGACTTAAGCATTAAAACATATTATTACTAACTTTATCTTATTTACTTGAATTACTTTTGGCTAGAATCAAGAGTAAGGAAAACTGGGAACAAAAGTACATTGTATATTTACTTTGAGGAGTCTATGAAGAAAGTATTTTAATTCACATTTTGAACACATATAGAGTGAGGCCTGAAGCTGTTGATTGAGGTAATATGTTCCCAGTTCCTAGAAGCACTGCGTGGGGAAGAGCATCTCAAGGTCCGGCACATGATGTGCTTTATGGAATACACAGAAGATCTGTGTGTACTAGGGGAAGGGCTGGCTCAGTGGGTGAGGCTGTACTAGTGTGAGAAAGGAAGTTGTGTTTAGGTTACACAGTATGAGCCCCTTGCCAAAACGTCTTCCTGGGTGTCTTGGGAGCCTTTCTCCTTGTGCATATATGCATTAAGCCTTTATGGACCTGCCTACTGGTCTGTGAACAAGAATGAAAATTTGGAAAGATTATGTTGTGATCCTTTCCAGGCTATCCACTCAGCATGTGATTGTGGAGTGGGTGATTGTAGGCACAATAAAGGCACTGATAGCACTCTGTCCTGTGTAGGATTAATCCTTAAACCTCTGGCTACTCAAGTACAATTAAGTGGATGATTGACGCATCTGCCAAATATTTCAGGGTGAATCCTCTGAGGACCATTGTTTTATTTATCTCTGGGGTACTCCAAGCCTCTTTAACATACAGAAGGATTTTTTTTTTCCTTCCAAACGTTTGTGTTGTAAACAGACTAAAAGACTTTTGGGGACATAAAAACATTGTTTCCTCTAATATCTTCTATCTTTAAGGTGAAAACAGGCACAGAGGAGTGACTGTCATTTGAAATACCAGGACCATCTATGACCATTCTACCGTGAACATGCCAGGTCTTATCTGAAAAGACAGGGCCACTGATCAATTAGGTGTCCTTTCTACTATCCACGTTGGTGCTCTTGCCTGTGTGCTCATGTGGCCTCTTACTCATGTGTCTGGTCAAGCTGGATTCGATTTTCTGTGTCTCTAAGTCTTCGGTACCCTTCTTGGACCTTTTTGGCTAAGACAGTGGGATGCTGTTTTGGGCATCTGTCTATGCACGGCCTCCATGGTGGCCCTAGCCTAGAGAGACCGTGGGTTGCACTACCAGTGGGCTGCTCTGTGTCTTGTAAGAGTCATAGGTGAGTTCTGTGCTCCTGTAATTCCCTACAACAACTGGCATGTCCCTCCCCCAACAACTGTTAAAATGGTCAAAAAGTTTGAGCAGTATTATCTGTGATCTTCAATATTTATTTTGATATTTCATTAATTATGAAGTTGGCATGGATAACACTTTGCTACTGGAATTCAGTGGAAGCACAGCAGGTTTCTTGGGCTCAAAGATAAAAAAATGTTAGAACAGAAGGGCTTAGAATCCTAGGTCAGGGAAGAAGACTGTGTCCTACTGGGTAGTGCTGGATTGTGCTACAGGAGAGGAGTGAAAGTTGCCCTGTGGTGCCCCCAATGCCCACCCACCTCCTTGAACTCCTTCAAGGTCTTTTGCCCTTGTGCTGGGCCAGCTCTTTTATCTTGATTTGTTCTTTCCTGGGTCACTGTTCTTTCCCACCTCTTTGGATTCCGGTCCTTATGTGGATAGAAGGCTTTTTTTTCCTCCCTCCACCTGAGGTAAACGTGACACCTTGCAGTCACTGCCTGGTCAGCAGCCGCCAGCAGGGTCCTCTGCTCTGGGTTCAGCATTTGTAAACCAGCACCAAAGACTTCATCTGGGTATTTGTTATACCCCTGGCCCTCAGTGCAGCCCAAAGGAACCAGGCTGTTCCTCCTGGGAACTGAGGCTTCGTGGAACTTGTGTGCCCAGTCTGAGGACTCCATATGTGAATCCTGGCTGGGTTAATTCACTTTTTTGCTGATTTATTACACTGCCTAGGAGTTTGAAGACTAGGTTGTCTTATTTCTGGTCTTAGGCAGAAAGCATTTTTTACCATTATGTTAGCAGTGGATTATTATTATTTTTTTTTTTGTAGCTTCTCTTTATCACAATTTTTTACAAAATAAAGATTAAAAACATCGACACCCGCTGATTATGAATAAGATTTTTTTAATAACTAGAGGATCCTTTTAAGAATAACAAAACCAAAACCTGTGCTAGTAAATTTAAGGAAACTTAAAACAAGGTTTTCAGTTGAACTGACATGACCAACACAGCTTTAAAGTCGTGGAGGAAAAGATCAAAATATAGGATCTGGAGAGAATGTGCTTGTTGTTTTAGCTTGTTTCATCCTGTTGGGCACTAGTTGTTTATTTGCTAAATGGATGTGTGGGGGCTGGGGAGATGGCTCAGTGGAATAAGCGCTTCCCTGGCAAGCGCAAGGACCTGAGTTCAATCCCCGGTTCCACCAAAAAAAATAAAAATAAAAATAAATAAATAAATAAATGGATGTGTGTGATGGAAACTTAGTTTGGCTCCCTTTTTATTCTTGGCTTTAAATGTATCTTCTTGTTATGGGAATAGTTTGGGAGGTTCACGATGGCTGAAATTTTGCAAAAATCATGTTAGCCCTTTTTTTTTTCTCTTTTTCGATATATAAGGTACAGGGCTGGTTAACTGGTTAAATAGCTCATCAGATTAAAGCGACTGCTTAGGCAGATGCAAGGGCTGGGGGTTCGATCCCCAGGCCTGCCGTGCCTGCCCCACCCCCAGGGCACGCTGAGACTGGGCGCACGCCTATAATCCTCACACTTGGTAGGCTGTAAACAGGAGGATCACTATGAGTCCGATCTAGTAGTGAGGCCCTGAACACCCTGTAGACCCTTCTCTAAAACAACAACAACAACAACAACAAAAAACCAAAAACAAAAAAACTTTATGTAGTTCAGACTTATCTTGAACTTACTATGTAGCCCAGCCTGCCCTTAAACTCCCAGGAATCCTCCTGCCTCAGCCCCCCAAGTGCTGGGATATAAGTGTGTTCCACCATGAGTAGCTATGATTTTCCTGTGTGAAGTGTGCGTGCACGCACGTGTGTGCGTGCTGATCAACTCTTAAACTATAAGATCTGAGCAATTTGGAATATGATTTAGCTGTTTGTTTTTCTGAAATTAGGAAAAGTAAACCTGACTTAGTCGTAGAAGAGACTTCTGGAGAAGCCAAAAAAAAGTCTTATACTTATCAGAACTATGTGTGCATCAAAACATTCCAGTCTCAATGCAAGTGATAAGTCAGCAGAGTTCATGAACTCGGAGACCGTGTGTCCTAAAGCTGTCCTTGCTTGGCTGATGTAAATGACCCTTGCAAGGCAGTGGTGGTAATATTGCAGCATCTTTTTATTTGTTGAAATACGGACATGTCTGTAATGAGAACTTCTAATTTTTCCAGGACTTAGAACTTACATTCAATGCTTCATTAAACATTGTTGATCCATTCTTGGGTAAATCTATTTGGGTAGATTAAAGAAAGAAACAGTATATAGGATATGTATCATTTTTTAAGTGGAACGTTAAGGGACACAATTAATTGGAATCTTAAAGACACGCTACACGTAGTAGGCACTCAGCAAATTTGTGCTGAAAATGTTGAGTGAGAAAAAGAGGACAGAAATGTATTTATGGCAAACTGGCAGTTGCATCTTGGTTTTTTAAAAGATGAATAGCATGTAAGGGTCTATATTAGTTTTAAAATTTAGAAATATTCTAAAGGTCTGGAAATTTATATTATGTTCATGGTTTTATTGCAAGGGATTTGCCTCCATCCTAAGGCAAGGCTAATTTTTGTGAGTTTCTCTTTGCCTTGCTGTTACTTCATAATTTTCCTACCTTGTCCAAAATCACTCTTCCAAACTGAAGTGGCAGTTTATAATATATAGGATGGGCGCATCTTTGTAGTTAGAGCTTCTTCTGATCTTTTCCCCATTGTCTATTTATATTTCAAGTAGATTTTCTGCATTTCATTTTTCTCTTGTGAAAAATGGGGCAATAAAATACCTCAGATTTATTTGTGAGCCTTGAATGAGGGTTCCACCATACCCAACACATGTGAAGTTCTAAGTAAAGTCTGAATACTGCCTCATGTGTTTCCCATTCAGCCAAATAGTCCAGCAATTTTCTATTAACAAAACTCAGAACCCATTGCTGTCACCCAGAGTCATAGTCTTTTCCTTAAGGTGGAAGTTGGCATGAATTGTTTGCAGTGTGTTCAGTCTGTCTGTCTGTGTATATATGTATGTATGTGTGTATGTATGTATGTATGTATGTATTTAGTACAGGGTCTCATTACACAGATCAGACTCATAGTGATCCTTCCTGTTTTTCATCCTCCCAAGAGCTGGGATTACAGGCGTGCACCACCATGCCCAGTCGCAGTCACCATCTCAGCATGCCCGGGGGGTGGGGCTGGCACATGGCACATGGTGCTGGGGATTGAACCCAGGTCCCTGTGCTTTGCCTAAGCAGGAGCTTTAATCCACTGAGCTGTCTGGCAACCCCTACAGTGTATTCTTTAGAGTTTGTTTCTCCATCCTTCCTTTCTCCATACCCATTTCTATTCTGTGTCCTGGTTGGGAGCTGTAGCTGGCTGGGTCTTTGCACTCTCTCCTGCTTTTGTGGTACCTACTTGCCCTTAAGGAATTCTTTATTCCTCTATTTTCCCTTTTAGGAATATTAGAGATAGTCTCTTTCTTTAGTTAGAGGAGACAGTAGAGCCAGATTTAAAGATTTTCTTTTATGCTGGGCTGCTCAGTAAGAAATATTTTTTTAAAAATACCTTTTTGGAGAGCTAAAGGTACAAATCGCAGCTTGGAGCTCAGTGAATCATCCCAGTGAGAACACACGGGTGTGGTACAGATGCTGGTAAATTAAAGGTCATTGCTCCAAGCTTTACTAAGCGTTCTCACCCCTGTTATCTTTCAGATCACCCACCTGTTGTGAGAAACCTTTCAGTCTCTGGTGCCCTCTGACCCACCATCTGCCAGCTAGTTCTGGGCGGCCTGGGGGTGCCTGCCCTGCTCCCTGCGCCTTTCCCTCCGAGGTGGAATCTGGGGTTAAAGAGACAGCCTCTTTGTTCTCAGTGCCACCTGCCTTTCATAGATGGCAGAAAGAGGGGCTCAAAATGCCATATTTCATTTAGTTGGCTTTAAACAGTCTGGTCTTGTGTCTCATTGGCTGTGGGATGCACACAGCAGAGAAGATCCTGTGGTAAATGCTGCCTGTTTCGTACTTCTTGATGTCTGTGCTCAACAACATTATTTAAAGTGTTAAGTAGCATTTTAAGAACACACTCATGATTTCAGTTAAAAGGTAAACTTTGATTTTTTTTTCACTTTGTTTATTTATTTTTGTCAGAATTGGGGATTGAACTCAGGCCCTTGCGCTTGCCAGGGAAGCACTTGTTCTACTGAGCCATCTCCCCAGTCCCCCCAAACTTTGATTTTTAAGAATGAAAAGTCCATGAGAGTTATGAGTGGTTAATAGCTCTGGTGGCTCTGAGTAACGCTGGGGTTTTGCAGATGTCATGTCACCCCTGTGTGTATGTGTTTGACTGCCATCACTGAGTATTTGGTTACATTATGTGGTCTATAGGGCGGAGGTCAGAAGGAGAGAATTGAAACCAGACAGAGGGAGTTCCGATACCTTTTGAGTAACTTCTTGTTTGCGATTTCTGATTACTGGAATGTACAGGCTCGAGATCTAGTAATCTATCTGGGCAGGCAGCGGAGTGCATACAGTGGCTAAATGTTGGAGCTTGCCTTCCTTTCATTCTTTCCTTAGGTGGTTTCTTAAATAGGATGCTTTTTTATGGTCAGTTGTTTAAATGAGAAGAGATGGTTTGTTGATATTCTGGTGTGGAATTAGAGCATTCTGAGAGGAGACAGGCTAAATATTTTTAAGTGAATCCTGCATTTCCCATTTAGTTAGTTATAGGATCATTGGCATGGAGGAGATAGTGCATCTGGAGGACTTCATGAATTACAAGGTGTTGTAAACTGAAGGTAGCTGTTACATTCCTGTTCTTTTAGAAGGCTCCTCCTCTGTGTGTAGGTCTTGCATCCTCACCACTTCTTCTTCCCTTCCTGCCAGATCTCCTTTCCCTCAGTGTTTCTTCTGGTGCTGAAATAGGATAATCTCATTAATTCTCTGCCCACTGTTGAAATGAAGGAGAACTCAGCATCAAGGGGGTCTTGGGTAGCGAGGAAGCGTTTTGGAGGAACTCTGGACTGAGAAGGGAAACAGCTAACCCGGGAAATGTAAACAGGTGGGAGGGTTTCTCCTGGGGGTGGGAGGGGCGTGGGGAAGGGCAGTGGGTCAGCTGAACACTCCCTGTTGGCTCAGCGGGGCCTTGATGTCAGCGTTTGATGTCTCTGCTGCATGGTTCTAGGAATGGCGTGGCCCACCTGGTCCCTGTGGTCCCCTGTCCTCTGCCTTCTCTGATCTGAGCCAGCCTGCTCCCAGGAGGTCTTCCTGGTGTCCCGGGCAACTTGTCTCCAGGTGGCTTGTGATGCTTATTGTCTACGTGCCCAATCAAGTCGCTTTTGTCTTTGACAGATTATTAGGTTTGCTTTCAGCTATTCTAATTGATTTAGTATTTTATAGAATGGCCTGTAATAGAATCCTACTTTTCTTTTTTGATGTTTCTGACTTCGTCAACAGACACTTATTTGCTTGTGGCTATAGGGGCTGAAATCCAAGATCAAAGTGTCAGCAGGTGGGGCATGAGTTCTGGAGGGGGATGACAGCAGGGCAAAAGCTCCGAGCAGCACTCAGATGTGCGTGAGAAAATGGCAGAGATAGCAAATTTTATGCATTTTTAAACATTTATCAATAAAAACCATTGAAAATCATGTCAACCTGTACACTTTTTTCCATGAGAAGTCAAATTGCCAAGTTCTGAGTTTTTAAGTTAGGAATTACGTTTTGTCCAGACCTCTGGGAAAGTTTTGCTGACCAGAACTGATTGTCGTCCTCTGAGGAGGAGTGACACTCACTTCCACCCTCTCTTTACCTTTGTCTGAACCAGAGGTAGAAGACATTTCCTGCAGGCCTTGTCTGGAAGGCAAAATTGTGATGGCCCCCAGGAGAGGCATCCTGAAGAGAAACAGATTTTTTGGTTTTACTAAGAGTTCCCAGAAGTTGTTGAACAACCTGGTAACAGCTATAAAAAATGGAGTGCGGGTCCAGCAAGATCCTAACTTTTTTAAAAAATATATTTTAACTGTTATATAAACACAAAATCATACGTAGTGGGTACCATGTGGTATTTCAATGCATATATGCACCATGTGTTTGTCTTAGTTACTGTACTTTTCTCATTGCTGAGACAAATTAATCCTATACCTTAAATCAAAGGAAAGGTTGAATGTAGTTTATTATTTATTTGGCAGAACCAAAGATTGAACTCAGGCCCTTGTGCTTGCCAGGCAAGTGCTTATTCTACTGAGCCACCTCCCCAGCCCCAAATGTAGTTTATAGTCTGTGGAAGTTTCAGTTTGTAGTTGGCTGGTTCCAAGGCAGGCTGGCATGGCAGAGGGGCCTCCCAGAGGAAAAACAGTCCTTGGCAGGCAGAAGGCAGCAAAGCAGTGAAGCAGTGAAGTAGCAAGCAATGATACAGCTTGCTTTCTGTCCCTTATATTCTATCCAGGCTACACTCACACCTGGGGGTGGGCTTTTCCATTATCCACACCCAGAACTATATTAGATCAGTCGGGACTAATTTAATAATCATAATCTTTAATCCCAGCATCACATGCTCTAGATCCAGCCACCTCTGAAAAGCCTCACCTATGACTGCATGAGGCTTTCAAGGGACAACTAGACCCATGCCACCATGATGTTTATATCAGGTTACACATTTCTGTCTCATACATTTGTCATTTCTTTATATTGGAAGCATTGAAAACCCTTCTAGCTTTTTGAAACATCATACATGATGGTTCTGTATAGTCACCCTACCACTGTGCAATGATAGTACAGCAGAGCTTGTAACTTGTGTCAAACTACCTTCATCTCTCCCCATTTCTCCTCCCTTCACTGTGCCTGGCCTCAGCTTCTATGAGATCAACCTTTTTCATATTCTGCAGATGAGTGAGGTCGTGTGGTACTTGTTTTCCTTTGCTGGCTTATTGTACTGAGCATGATGTTTTCCATTTCCATCCATGTTGTTGGGAATAATAGGATCTAATTCTTTGCTGTGGCTGACGAGTATTCCGTTGTGTATGTGGGCTACAGGTTCTTCATTCACTCACTAGTCAGTGAACACTTCAAGTTGTTACTATGCTTTGGCTTTTGGGAATACCACTATAATAAATATGGGAGTGTGGATGTTTCTTTGATATACTGATTTCTTGGGTATATATTCAACAGTGTGATTGCTGGGACATGTAGCACTTATATTTCTAACTTTTTGAAGGACCACCATATTTTTTCATGTTGGCTACCCTAAATTACATTTCCAATGATAGTGCCCAGGGGTTTTCTTTTCTCCACACCTCACCTTCACCTGTTATCTTTTGTTTTCTTGATAAAAGCCATTCTTACTGGAGTGAGAAGGTTATCTCATTGTGGTGGTTTTTTTTTTTTTTTTTTTTCTGAACTGGGGATTGAACTCAGATCCTTGCGTTTGCCAGTGAAGCGCTTATCCTACTGAGCCATCTCCCCGGCCCTCATTGTGGTTTTGATTAACATTGCCTTGACGATTAATGACATTGACCAATTTTTTCATAAGCTTATTGGCCATTTGTATATCTTTGAGAGATATCTAGTTCAGTTGTTGCTCATTTTAAGGTTGTGTTGTTTGCTTTTTTCTTATGGAGCTTTTGCGGACTTGCATAGATATTCTGAATGCTAACCCTTGTCAGATATACAGTTTGCAATTTTAGTCACCTAAGGGAATCCCAGCTTTTTTGCCTCTCAGTTCCTACACTTTCAGAAGGGAACAGCTTTAAGAAAAAGATTACAAAAGATGTCGCTTCACTACTGCTACAAGAACGTTTGTTATGAGCACGTTACTGGGTGCTTCCCAGGACCTTTGAGGCTTAAGGCTTTATTAGTTTGCTGTAATCTTTTCTATCCTTAATTGAAAGACAGAATAAAGTCAGGATTGCCTACCCTAGCTGCTTACTTCCCTGTAAGAGGAAAACTCAGAGTGTTACTCTAAGAGTTACTTCCTCTGAGTTGTATTCTCAACATCAACCATTTGGAAACGTGTTCCATTTGGAAGATTTGACAAGTAGTGAGCAATCCTCCCAGAATGAGAAATGGCTTATGCAGTTTAAGCCCTACTATAGTCCAAGTTTAATTTAACCATTTTTCCAAACTTCACTTTGGCAATCATTTGTACTATAATTTAGTGTTATGAAGTGACCTTTGACCAAAACCAATTAACTTTGCATTTCACTTCTGGATTGTTACATTATAAAATTTTAGAGACATTTTCTGAGAAATTGTATAAAATTTCCATAGTAATTATGACCTTGAAGCATTTTTGTGTCAAAGAAGATGCGCAATCTCCTCTCCTTTGGTAATTATTTTCTCATCTTTTTCCCCCACTCTGATTAGTCTTCATATCTGTTTTTTTGCTTAGATAAATACTTCATCAATCAGGGATTAGAATAATCTCATTACCTATGGGAATTCCTCAGTGTGGCTCAGTGCTTTAATGGAGCTGTTAGGGAGCTTTTATCATTGAAAGCAACAGCGAGTGACCAGATGGACTCATTGGAATCAACTTCCAGGACGTCTTGGGGAGGGGGGAGGCTATTTAATGAGGCGTAACAAACAGAGGAGAGAGTGCAGTCCTCCCTTAGCTGTTGGTACTTTGTTTTTTACCTTTTGCAATTACACACTATCTTTTTCTTTGTAGGAGAAACAGGTTCCAGAAGCAAAGTTAAGGGGATTTACTTCATATCATGAAAGCCAAGGCAAAAATCAAAGAATGCGCCTTCCTGTTTGTGGAACAGACTCCATTCTGAGGCAGAGTTGACAATGCCTACTACAAGGAGGGCAGCTGCCAGCCAGGCTTTTCAATGCAGCCCAGTTCCTTATTTTTGGATATAGATTTCAGTGTCCAGATTGGCCACTGTTGTAGGTGCCAATTGGGTACTTGGATGTGCTTGCCAGCTTTGTTGTGGCCTGGTGGTCAAAGCCAGATTTTGAATCCTAAGTGAAAGGTTAGAAACAAGTTCTCTAAACTAATTAAACCTCATTATCATTCAAGTAGATCTTTAATACCAGTTCAGGCCATTAGTAACATAGAAAATAAAAGAAAGAAAAGTTTTGGTTCTGTCCCCCTCCCCCCAAGAACTTTATAAAACTTGTGCATGTTGGTTTTGAATTGAAGGCTCTCCTGATTTATTTTTAGTCTCTGGAAAAATGAAATTAAAAGGCGTTCAAAACCTGTTCTTTGGAGAGTGGCATTCATTTCCATTGGTTTTAATTTGGCCAGATTGTTTTTGGCTGGCTCCATACTGCTGAGAAAAGGGTGTGGTGGGAAAAAATGATATGGGAGGTGAGTACAACAAGGAGGAATTTTGTATTGTTCTGAGCTTAAGTGTGATTTGGGCAAAAGGAGGCATTAAAAAGCCAGGTTAAAAAAAAAAACAGTTGACAGATTCTTGGTACAACTTTGATGTAACCACTTTTTCAGGTAAATGCCTGAAATTTATTAACTACTAAAGACTTGGTAGATAAAACTTCTCCGTGCCCTTCCCCTCTTCATGGACGGTGTTCATATTGCCAATGTGGTGTTAGACTCAATTAGATCAATTTGCAAAATTTAATTTTTGGCACACGAGACAAGTAAGTGGTGTGCTGGCACCAGCTTGCTTTCCAATAAATAATAGGTAGTCTTCACGGTAACCATTCTGCATTGGCATTTGTCCCCCCTCGCTGGCAGTTTGGCCGCTGCTGCTGTACTCCTTTTTCCAGTCCAACCCTTTCATCCTCAGTGTATGTTCATTGTGGGAAGTGCAACCTTTCCCATGGCCTTCTGATGCGTGCGGATTCCTGTTCTGTTGTACATGTTGTGGGTGGTGGCAACTGTCACCTTTCTGGTGGCTGCCCTGAGTACCACCATGATCTCATTCCACCCTTCAGGGCTTGGTGCACTTGGCCTGTCCCTTTGGTCAGTCCATTCTGGCAGGGTACTTCAGGGTATCACATGTCCCTCTGATGCTTTCATTATACAATTGTAATAGTGACAAGAATAGCGGTAAGCTTCTGTGATCCCTTGCCTAGTGCTGGTTATTGTACCCAGTTCTTCACTCGCATAATTTTATTTAGACCTTGTGGCTCTGTGTGTTGGGGGGCGGTGTTCCTCATGATACCAGCGGAGGAAGACAGGATTCTGCAAGGATAAGAAACCCACTCAGAGTCCCATGAATGGGAAGAGGCAGAAATGGCTTTCAATCCAGGTTCTACTGACTCCTGTCTCACCCATTCCTTCTTTGGCTTCTGGTTTCCACAGGGCTGAGGAGATCTTTAGAGGTTATCTTGTCCAAAAGTCTGTTAAGCCTTACCACATATTAGAATCATCTGGGGAGTTTGAAAAAAGATTCCCTTGATCTCTTTTCAGGGCAATCAATCAGAATTTCCAGGGGCAGCCCCCAGGCCAGCCTGTTCTAAGAGCTCTCCAGGTGATTTTCCATGCAAGGGTGACAGCCCCTGGTCTTGTCAGATCCCTGACTGTCCAGGAAAATCTGAAGCCCATCCACTTCTTCTAGGTTAGCCAACTGGTTACAGCATCCTAAATCTACTGATGGTCCCTTTGGAATCTCACCCCAACCCTGTCGGTAGAGACCAGATGAAGGAAACTTCATGTGAGAGAGATGTGACCTGTAGTGTGAATGGCCCTGTGTACTTGAGAGGCATAGCTTGCATTTGAAGGGCTGCAGATGGCTGTGCTATAAATAGCCTCTGCGCATATTGCCTGAGGTGTTAATATACTACAGTAAATTTGACGCATACTTTTACACACCCAGGTGTATGTGCAGATACTCAGCCACCATGGTTAGGACGGCAAGAGGAGATTGCCACGCTGGATTGGTCGCGTATACATAGTCATCAGTGTAGCCAGTGAAAGGTGTGATTGTGCTTTCCAGAGCAGACGGACACAGAGGTTACTCCCGCTGTGTAATCATACCAGTTGTTCCTCCTGCCCAGGCACACGGCACAGTGTTCTCAGCCATGAGTTGGCTCTCCTGCCAACGAACCGCACGGCTCCCCATGACTTCTGAAGTGCGGGTTCTGTCCTACCCAGAGTCCAGCTGTGTGCAGAGGGCCATCCGTGATGTTACCTTCATGTAGCTGGGCTGTTTTTCCAGCATGCAGCTGAACATGGACGGGGCTTGTTCAGTTTGAAGGATGACAGCCTTGGTTAGGGGGATAACATTTTCATGCTCCAATCTCCCCGCACCAAGTTAATGTCTTAACTGCTTCTGAAACTCAGAAGTTTCTTCCCTGGATATATTATCTCTTCTGGGTTTATTATCTCTGTCTCTAACTTTTCGTTTTGTTCCAGGATGTTTTCCAGTAGTACCTTCCGTAGCACAGCTTAGATGTTTTGCATGGTTCATTTTATTTCTCAAAACCATTGATTTTTTTTAACCATTGATTTAAATAGTCACTTTTGATTTCTTTTTCTTTTCTTTTTTTTTTTTTTTTTTTGAGTGTTCTACCTGCCCTCCTTTCCCTAGCAGGTTGGTGTTGCTTTATAGGCTGATGTTGTTTTCAAATCTTTCTTAATGACTTCTGATCCTTAGTAGTTGGTTTGATTTAATGAATTAAGAGCTCCGTGGATAAACTGAGAGGAGTGACTTTGATCTTCTCTGCAGTCATAATGTCTCCAAAATAGGCCTTGTTAGAGTAGCAGGCCAACTCTACTTCCCTGGTACTGCCAGAAAAAGGGGGTGGAGGCTGCCAGTGCCTTTCAAAATGTGGAGGTCCAAAATGACCCTTAGCTCTTCTCTAATATCCACCCCCCAAAAAAGATCCTATTTGGAGGTGGGGGTTTAGCCATTGGGAGCATCTCTGTATCTGGCTCCCAACTTTAAGAGTTCTGTTTTAGTAGGAAAGAGGAAGGGCATCCGGGTTTCACTCCCTCTGCTCTTACAGTCTTGCTCACGGGCTGCCCCCTAAGCCCCTCTGCCCTAATGCTTAACTAGGGCAGAATGAAGCCAAGACTCCTGTGGAAGAGTGTCCCTCACCTTCAAAGGTCTGCGCCATGGTTTTTCTTGTCCTCATAGAGTGATCGGATCTGCCCTCAGGTTTCTAGGATTTCCTCAAACTTTTGGGCCCTGGACTGGCTTCTTTTTCCATTTCCTGCATTGTTGTTTTCTCCCTACTTCCCTCCTCCTTTCCTCTTTCCTCCCTTCCTACTCCCCTTTTTTCTCCCTTCCTATTTGTCTTTATTGATAGAATTTTATGCCTGTTATTTCAGTGCTAGCCTAGGAGAGAGGTTACTTGCTCTGTCTGGAGCTAGAAGATCCACAGACCCAGGGAGTGTGGGTGGGAGGAGTAGACCCATCTGTAAAGACCTATGTCTGGGGAAAGGAAAACTTTGAGGTGGATTTCCAAGTCTCAGATGTGGCCAGGGTCAGGAAGTGAGACATCTTCATTCCTCTTTTTGGAATCTTTCCTGTGTATTTTGTTTGCCTCAGCTGGTCTTTGACCTAGATCCATCCAGGAGGGCCACAGTCACTGGCATCTTATACTCTGAGGTGTTTCAATCCTACATCTGCCCTGGCAAGGAAGGGAAACCCTACCACACACCACTCCCTGCTTGTTCTGCCTTTCTTTCGTCTTTTCATAGACCTTCTGAAGAGCCCATTGATGTCTTGGAACTCACAGTTTAAGAGCATTTTCCCTTCGAAAGCAAAGAGCAGAAGACATGTAGGGGCAGAGCTTCCTGCATGCTGCTGCTGCTCTGTCCAGTTTCAGGGAGGAAGACAAGTGTGAATGTTGCAAGTTAATACAAGTGTGGGCAGAAGCTCTGAGTGCTAACCCCAGAGCCCGGAGGGGCTGGATGGCCAGCCCCGTAGTTAGGGTAGCTAGCAGGGGTTGTATTCATCTTTTTCATTTATATTTTTTATTTTTAAAAGAGAATAAAAAATAATTTTTAAAAAGCCCATTAGAAATGATAAAGACTTCCACTAAACAAAATGATAGGAATTCAACAATGATTGTTATATTGTACAATGTTGCTTGCAAATTGGTTGCTTAGATTATCAGATATATGCATGCAAAATTGGTATAAAAAAAGTTATGAGAAATTAAAATGAAGAAAAAACATTTAAGCATTAGCCGCTCCTGCTCCTTTCAGTAGATCAGCAGAAATTAGTAGTACAATTGTCCAAGCTTCATATATATATATATATATATATATATATATATATATCCTTTGTGCATTCTCTTTCTCTGTTTTGTCCTTTGCTTCGTCCCAGTTTCTTCTCTTTGAACAGATTCTTTCCTTTTTACAATATCTATTGTACCTTTCAGATTTTATTTACTCTTTCAAATTCTTATACTACTGAGAAAATATGATGTTTGCACATGTGGGTCTGATTTATTTCACTTATGAGTATGGTTCTGGCCAGAAAACAGACCTGAAGATCAGTGGAACAGATTAGAAGATGAAGATACAACTACAAATACACTCAGCCACATTATCTTTGGCAAAGAAGTCAAACATGTTCACTGGAAGAAATAGACTCTTTAATAAATGGTGCTGGAAAAACTGGTTTTTTAAATGCCCAAGACTAAAATTAGACCTGTGTCTATCACCATGCACGAAAATACAGTCAAAGTGGATCGAAGTTTTAAATATTAAAACAGAAACATTAAACACTATTGGAGGAGAAAGTATATAGGAGTCTTCAAGACCTAGGGGCAGGTAGAAAGTTCATGAACAAAAACCAAACTGCACAGGAAATAGTTCAAAGAATCAACAACTGGAATCTCATCATTTTTGAAAAGGTTCTGCGCATCAAAAGAAATTAACAGTGTAAAAAGAAAATCCACCGATTAGGAAAACATGACAACTGACATTCTCTCAAACAAAGGACTTCTACCTAGAACATATAAAGAATTAAAATAAAAATCAGGCCCCCCTAATTCGAAGACCCAATTCAAAAATGGGCATCTGAGATGAACATACACTTCTCAGAGGAAGAAATACAAATGGCAAGTAAATATATGAAAAAATGTTCAACATCATTGGTTATTGGAGACATGCAAATGAAAACAACACTTGAGATTCCATCTCACCCCAGAAAGAGTGGCTGTCATCAAGGAGTCAACCAACAAGAAGTGCTGGAGGGGCTGTGAGGAAAAAGGAACTCTCCTCCACTGTTGGTGGGGGTGTGGCCTTGTGCAACCATTATGGAAAGCAGTGTGGTGATTCCTCAGAAAGATACTATTGGAGCACCCGTTGAACTCAGCTGTCCCCATCCTGAGCAGTTGTCCGAAGGAACTGAGAACATCACAACATAGCGATATATGTGCATGCGTGTTTATAGCACTGCAATTTGTTATAATGCAAACAACCCAAATGCTCATCAACTGAGGAATAGATAAAATGATAGTGTATTTTTACACAATGGAGTATTACTCAGCTATACAAATAGATAAACTTGAGGCTTTTGTGGGTAAATGCAAGCCGGGGTCATATTAAAGTTTGATCACAGTACTCACTTCACTAAATGCTGATCCCAAAGCCAGTGGCAGTGCAGCGTGCCTGTCAGCCAGCACTCTGGAGGGCTGAGACAGGATGGCAAATTCCAGCCCTGCCTGGGCACTTTAGGGATTTAGTGCTATCCTGTCTCATAAAGCACTCAGTATAAGGGTCTTGGGCTTAATCCCCATTACCAAACAAACAAACACAAAACCGAAACAAAAGCTAACCATAAATTTTGGTGCTCTCCTCTGCAACAAGATGGTGTGAATCAAGAGGAGTGGGGGAGGAGGTCAAGTGTACCTTGGAAAAAAGAAATCCAAAGACAGAGATGGGTGGGCAAGAAGGAGGAAGCTGGAGATAGCCAAGGGGACTCAGTAAGGGCCCTCCTATCCCTGAGAAGGTAGCTTGAGGGCTGTGGGAGAGCCTTGGTTTAAATGTTTCAGAATAATTTTTTTGTAGCATGATAAATGGCACTACAAACAAACTCCAGGCATGCTCCAACAGAAAGAGAACTCAAAATCCTTAATTCACTCTTTGAAAGGGAACATGGCTTCTTGTTCAAGCCAAACCAGACGCTGTGTTGTCTGACTGACTCAGATGCATGTGCAGTCCTGGGGCGAGGACTTGCCCTGTAGCTGAGCTTACGCCATGTGTGCAGTGAGCCTTCTGCTGCTTCTGGTTGAAAGGACTCCATGCAGGTCACCCTGGCGCAGGGAGGGGAGGCAGCCTGTGTTCCTAAAAGGCTGATTGCACAGTTGGGCCATACCTTGACCTTTCTGCATACTTAACAAAAAGCATGCAGTGGAATATGGTGCTGTTTACATAGCCTTCCTATTTTCCTGGGTTTTGCCCGTGGAGTTGCAAAACTCGCTCATTAGTGATGGGTCATTAGTGCTGTAATAATTGTTAGATTTGGCTGGGGCTGGAGTTTATCTGACTTTACCTGCGGTGAAGTCTTGGCACGTCTGCTGCATTAGCAGCAGCCGTCAGTGTTTGGAGTGTCCTCCTTCGCAGCCTGCTCTAACCTCAGATTTATAATTGGCTCACTTATCAGAATGGCTCTAATTGGAAATAATAGCGGTCCTTATGGACAGCATTCATTTAAAAACTTTTTTTTTTTAATTTTTTTTTTTTTATTTGTGTATGTGTGTGTGTGGCCATCTCAGCCCACCAGGGGGCGGGGCTGGCTGGCATGTGGTGCTGGGGGATTGAACCGCAGTCCCTGTGCTTTGCTAAGCTTGTTCTAAGTAGGTGCTTTAGACCACTGAGCCATCCCACCAGCCCAGCATTCATTTAAAAAATGATGTAAATGGTTGGTTGGAAAGGAAAATAGACTAACAACTTCAGGGTAAACAACATATTTTCATTTGAAATTTTCTTTTTAAATTATAGAAAAGTTATTTGATGTGTCAGGAAGAAGATGATGGTTATGGGCAAAAAATATTTTAAATAAGAAAGATAGAATCATAATGAGTGATTTAGCTGGGTGAAGTCTGGGTAGCCTGTGATAGTTTCAACACTTTCCTGTCTTGTTTACCCTGTCTCTGTAAGTGAAGGTAGTAAAAACTTATTGTATAGGGTTGAGAATGAGTGTTTGAAGCTTAAATAAAGTTCTCAGAAGTGTGAGACCTGATTAATTGATTGGTTGCCACTGTAGAATGCTATATTACAGGGCTGGGGAGATAGCTTGGTTGTCTAAGTGCTTGCCCGGCAATTGCAAGGACTGAGGTTTGATTCCCAGAAGCTGAGACAGGAGGATCACTGTGAGTCCAAGCTGTGTAGCAAGACACTGTACCAAATAAATCTTAAAAAAAAAAAAAAAAGACTGCTGTTACATGCTCATGCCTTTTGAAGTTTTTCTTTTTTTCTTTTTCTTTTTTTCTTTCTTTTTTTTTTTTATAATTTTTGAGACAGGAACTTCCTAAAGTCGCCTAGGCAGGGCTTGAACTTTTGACCCTCCTGTAAATCTACTTGCAAGACATTTTTGGCCTAAAACTCCCTCCTTTTCAGCTGTGTTTTCCCCCTCTAACAGGGTTTGTGGGGTCTCACCCCTTTCAAAGCCCTTAGCAACCAATTTCAAGTGAAGTGACAGTTTCTTCCATGTTTTTCTGTTTAAGGGTATGGTTCCCAGAACTCACCCAGCAGTCACCACTGTGGGAGTAGATTTTCTTTCTCATGGGTTACCTGTGGTCTGGGTGAGGAGCAGGGGGAGTGGGTGGAAACAGAGGAGGAGGCCATTCTACACCAGTTGGTGGCTATTTGGTGCTCTTTCTGCAGGTGCCTCTTGCCTTTCATTCCGACTTTGGGGAAGAGCCAGATGTCACACAGTGCCAGGTCCACCAAATACAGTGAACACCGATGTTTTCATAAGCCTGTCATGTGGCGGCAGCATTCACTCTATTTTTGATCACAGCTTATAACAACACTCATGAGAGAAAACTTCCAGAACTGCTTTGGCAAATCGCACAAGTGATGGGATAAGTGTGTTTGAAGCAACAGGGAATATTTTGAGGGGGATTAATTCAATGTGTGCTTTACCGTAAAGCAGCTTAAGAACTGCAGACATTTAGAGTATATTTTGATCACAGCTCGTGCATGGGAAGCAGTGGGGCACATAGGGTAAGAGGTGAGGTTTTGAGCTCCCTGAGCTATTCTTGTAACTGCTGTGACTTGAAGTTATTTCAGAAATAATCATTTACTGCAAAACCGTAGTACTGTGTATTTTATCAGTAGTGAAACACTTCCATTTTGGTAGTATTTGCAGGCAAAAATGATTATGATCTTTTTTTTGTATTTATGTATTTGGTAAAGGGTCTCACCATGCAGCTCGGACTTGTAGTGATCCTCCTGTTTTCAGCCTCCCCAGCACTGGGATTACAGGTGTGGGAAACCATGCCCGGACTCAATCACTGGCTTAGGGAACCCTGGGGGTGGGGCCAGCAGGGCATGTGGGACTGCAGAGAGATCGAATCCTGGTCTCTCTGCCTGCCAAAGTAGGTGCTTAGTCTGCTGAACTATCTCACCTGCCCTTAGACTATGATCTTACAGATTAGAAAACAGAATTTTATGTTCTGAAAGTTGAAGTGCAAAACGGCTCATAATGAATCAGAGCAAATGAGGTTAGTGCCTCTCACAGACGTGGAACGTTTTCCGCCATTGACAGGGAATTCCTGGAGAGAGGGCTGTGTCTGCTCGGTTCATCTGGCCCAACTGCGCATGCTCCTTCTGTGTCTGAATTGAACAGACACCTGATTGCTGTGGTGTGTGCCTGTTGTGTGAGTCGCGCCGACACAAGTGACCTGGCCTGGTAGAGTGAAGGGCTGTCTGTCAGATAAGGCTCTGTCCTGCTCCAGGATCTTGGTGATGTGTAGTTGCTGTCCTTGATCCATCAGGAACTGATGAAGATGATGCGGTCCAAGCTCATGCCTATAATTCCAGCACTCTGGGATGCTGAGGCAGGAGGATTTCAAATTCAAGCCCTGCAATTGAGCAACTTAGTGAGATTGTGTCTCAACATAAAAATGAAAAGGGGCTGAAGGGTGTAGCTCAGTGTGAAGGCCCTTGGTTTAATTTTCAGAGTCCCCCCCCCCAAAAAAAAGAACAACAATGGGGTAAAAAACAAAGGGGGTCCAAAGAGGTCTCTTAAGTGAAAGTCAGTCTCTGAACAAGTTACTGTCTCTTGTTTCTAAATAATGGCAAGAGAGATGATCTCAGAAATAGAACTCAGGAGGCGAGAAGAAAATCAGCATACAAGAAAGAAAACAGAAAATTAAGGAATTATTTGCTAGCAGCGTGCTGTAAGTGTTGATAGCTCTCTACGTAAAATCAACATTTAAAAAAATGTTGCTGGAATTGTGATATAAAGGTACTGCTGGTGTGCTGGTCAAAGTACTTAAAATTGTGATATTTATTATAAGGTGTCATTTCAGAAAGCTTAGAATACTTAGTTTTTATGACTTGTGGACATAAAGCTGGGACACATGTCTGAAAGCTTGCAGTTTAATTATGGACATTGATTAATTTTTGTGTTTTATATACTGATGGACATAATTTTGAATTCGTGTGTGTGTGTGTGTGTGTGTGTGTGTGTGAGTGATGAGGGTGTTGTGTGGCTGCAGGAAATTGGAACTTGTTTGCTGGCTGTGGCATTATGGTCTGGAGCCATTTCATTCACTCGGGGAGTCATTATTTGGGTGTGTTTTGTGTTATATTTGTCTGCATCACTGATCTCCTCAGAATGTATTTCATTAGAACAAAAATCTGGGTGTCTTTCTGGCCTATTCCCATACTCTAAGCTTTTAGCTTGTTCTTTTTGTGGTGCATGCGGAAATCAAAGTACTGTATTACACCAGCAGCTTAAAGACTTCAATGTCCTCCCACATGTCAGAAATATTATGTGTTTCTGAGCAGAAGTTTTCCAAGGAAGTAAGAACATGCTGCTTACCCATGAAATCTCTGAAGAAACAGCTGTAGGAAAGAAAAAAGTATAGGGAGAAAAGTTATGTAAAGTATAAGTGTGTGCGTGTGTGTGTGCGCGCGTGCTATCTTAGGTATCTAAATCAAAATCAGTGAAATATGTTCTTCTTGAGTCAGGTTTGGTGATGTGTCTCCTAAAATCTAAAATAGATTTTATTTTATATGTGAGATCTACCCACTCTCCCTTAATACACATATTTAATTTGGAAAGATCTCTTATATAAGGAGACAAAAAGTTTTGCAGGTATTGGTGAATGAATGCATTCCCCCTCCCGTGTGTTGGGGAGAGAGAGATGTTTGGTAAAGAATTGAACATTGGGCTGGGGAGATAGCTCAGTGGAATAAGTGCTTGCTTGGCAAGTGCAGGGTCCTGAGTTCAATCCCTGGTACCACAAAAAAAAAAAAAAAAAAAAAAGAACAGAACATTGTTAGGCAGAAAAACCTATTTAAAATTAATTGTTTCCTTTTAAAGTATTTATATGTTACAAATAGTTCACTGAAATTTTTAATTATTTTCTTTTGGTGCTTATTTTCCTAATTGGTTCTACAGAATTCTCCTGGTAGTTCTTATGGGCCCTGGAAATTTGGATAGTCTTTGCTCAGACTCGCATACTTGCTGTGTTTGTGACCTGCTTTTTAGCAATTTCTTAGTACTCTTACCATGATAATGTAATGATGCCCTCCATTGATTTATCTCTTGGATAACTTTATTTTTCTTTGAATAAACTTTTTGTTTTAGAACAATTTTAGGTTTATACAATGCTTATAAAGAGAATATAGAGTTCCTATTTAACTCACACCTGGCCATCCTATTAACATCTTACATTATTATACCTGTGTTACAATGAATGAAACAGTATTGATCTTTTCTCATTGACTGAAGTCTACACTAGGTAGGCTTGGTGGTGCATGCTGGGAATCCTACCACTTGGGAGGCTGAAGGACCAAGATTATTGTGAGTTTGAAGCCAACCTAATGGCTTCAACACCAGTTTTGATTATATAGTGAGACCCTGTTCTCAAGCTCCTAGTCAAGAAATAAGTCAATAAATACCACATTTAATTCACATTTTCTCTGTTTTTCCCTAATTTTTTTTTTCATTTGTTCCTGAGTCCCCCATCCTGGATGCCATATTACATATAATCCTGTTCCTCTTGGCTTCCCCTTAGCTGTAGCTATTTCTCAGACTTTCCTTCTTTTAAGGACCTTGATAATTTTGAGAGTAACCAGTCAGATGTTTGGTAGAATGTCCTCCACTACTAGGCTACTGTGTTCTGGGGAGAAAGACAGCAGCAACATGCTACTCTCATATGTTATCAAAGGAATGTGGTATCAGTATAACTTGTCACCGTGGGTGTTAGCTGTGATCACCTGGCTTGATTGCATTTATTCTGTTTCTCCACTCTAAAGTTATTTTTTCTTTTCCCATACTGGACTCTGTGGATCAAAGTCACTATGCACAGCCCACCTGGAGTAGGAGTTTGGGTAACACCCTTAGAGGTTAAACAGTATAGACAAATCATTTATAGTCGTGCATTGGAGATTAGTGTTTTCCTATGCAGTCATTTATATCAGTATGGGTTTGTGGATATTTTATGCTTTAGACTATAATCCATCACTATATTTATTTTGTTGGTCAAGCTATTCTCGTTTTGGGCATTGAGAGCTCTTTCCTTTGGTTTCTGCACCCCTTTGGGGTCCCCCCATTATTGTGGGTTTTCTCCACCTCTAATTCCGTGATTCTTGGTTCTTTGGTTTCAGAATTCAGTATCCCAGGTCTGGGTGCAAGTGAGGTTGTTACTCCTGGGATCTGGTACTTCTATACACATACATTTTGGTGTTTATTTCCTGGTCCTCTGACTAGATTTGGGGGTCTCAACTTGGCCCCTTAAAACAGCTGAATTGGAACTTTAACATTGAGGCTTGAACATTAGTAATGGGATTAAAGTTTTTCAGGTGGCTCTGAAGTACAGCCATAGAAGTGATTCTAGCCTGTAAGGTCTTGGGGCGGGGGGGGGGGGTAATGGCTGCTAAGGTGTGAAGCAGACATTGGACAAGTGTTTGTTGATGTTAATGTGAGCAATTCAGCAATGAACCTATTTCCTTAGCTAACGTTTACCAAGTCCCACCACCTGACACAGTCTCACAAAGCACTGAAGTAAAAGGGCCCTAGTCGTCTGAAAGATTATTAGGGTTTAGTTATACAGCATAGCAAGACATGTCAGGTGTCAAAACTAAGAAATTAACATTGGTACAAAATATTAATATTAACTAAACTACATACTAGCTTGGTCTTCACCCAGTTTTTTCATTAAATGTTTTGGGTTGCCAGATCCAGTTTGAGAATCTATCTTGCCCTTAGTTACTATGCCTCCTTATTATCATTCTGTCCGTGACTGATTCTTGGGTTTTTAAGAGCTTAGCAATTTTCATGAGTAATGATCAGTAATTTTGTAGAATGTTCTTCTATTTGTACTTGCTGTGTTGAGAGAGAAAGTTGTAGATTTTGGAAGCACATCATAAAGGTAATGCACCCTGCCTCTTGTATACTGTAGGGCTCCAACACCAACATGTCTGACCTCTGGTGGTGGTAGCCTTGGTCAGCTGGTCAGTATGGTAAGCAGGTTTCTCTAGAGTTGAAACTACTGTTTTTTTGTCTTCTATGTTTATTGGAAGTAGGTTTCCAACTCCAGGCCCCTCCTGGGGAGAGATGGTGCTTCACTTCCTGGAGGGAGGAGGGTTAAGTGCTAGGTGCAGTGTCTAGCAAATTTTGGAAGGTAAATACTGAAGTCCTAAGGATACTGTCTTTTGAGTTTCCTCTGGTGCCTCCTGCTTTTACTGTTTATCTGCCTGTGGTAGATAAGGATGTAGTGCTCTATTTATGACTACTACTCTTATTCCTCTGTGTGGTCCTCCCCCTATGGTGACATCAAACCTGGGGTCTTGTGCATGCCAGGCAAATGCTCCACCAAGATACTGCTAAGCTGTTTTTCCAGGTTACTTTATTCCTGTGCATCCCTACCTATTGCCCCATAGTCTCAGCATCTTTTGAGATTATCAACTTACTTTCCTTTATTTATTTATTTATTTATTTATTTATTTATTTATTTATTTTTTTGGGCAGAAATGGAGATTGAACTCAGGTCCCCGTGCTTGCCAGGCAAGCGCTTATTCCACTGAGCCATCTCCCCGGCCCCTTACTTTCCATTTTAACCATTGTAACACTTAGATAGTGGTGTCTCCTTGCGGTTTGAATTTCCATTTCCTCAAACTCTAATGATACTAAACGTCTCTGCCATGTGTATATCTACTTGGAGGAAGTGTCTGTTTAAGTTTCTTGCCAGTTTAAATGAAAACCACTTGTTCATTTTATTTTTGAGTTTTAATTAAAAACATATAAATATTTATATATGATACAAGGTCCTTATATGTGTGTGTGTGTGGGTGTGTGTGTGTGATACAAGGTCATTTATTGGATATGTGATTGCAAATATTTTCCCCTTGCTATGTGTCTTTAACATTTTTCTGAAGAAAATAACAGGCTCAGAGTTAGTGGCAAGGCAAAATGATTTAATAAAAGGGATAGTGATTCAAAACCTAGAAATACAGTAACAAGATCTCTGCAGCCCATTGTAAATGATACTGCAAATACTTTATTTTTTTCCACAACCAAAAAGTAATGTTTTAGGAGTTGATCATATTGTGGTCAACTGTTTATGCCATAGCTTTGCAGCACTTCCAAGGATGGAGAGCGTCGCGGGATGTGTGTAGGGGTATATATGCACGAGTGGCTACACATGCACAATTGTGTATCATGCCATATATATGTACGTGTATATATAATAGTTACATTAGTGTATACATATGTAAGAAGTGAGGGAGCTGTTAAGATTTGAATATTTCATTGCATGTATGTTATAACTGAATAATGTGTTTTATAGGATGCAGATGAATAGCAGATAGTGAAATTCAGTGAAAATAGCTAAAAAGTACTAAGTGTGGCGGTGCACATCTGTACTCCCAGAACTTAGGAGGCTGGAGCAAGAGGATTCCTGTGAGTTCAAGGCCAGCCTGGGCTATGTGAGTACGTTCAAGGCCAGCCTCACTGTACATAATGGGACCCTGACTCAAAACAAAACAAACAAACAAAAGTAGATAAAAGGAATAAAGAGAATAAAACAGAAGTTATGTCGAAACAGTGAATAAGTGAATGTGGCCAGTAGCTATGTAGAAACCTATAGAATGAATTATCTTGTCACACACTGCAGAGGAGCTTAGAGCAAACGATGATCAACACTTATTTGCCTCGTAAAATGTTAATAAAGCTAGATATCTTACAGCTTTGAAAAATTGACAGTTCTCTTGTGATAACTATGAATAGCTTAGCATCTTGACTACAGGGTTTTATTGATAGCCCAAAAATTTACCTGTAAATTCCTCTATAGAACTTATCTGTACTTTTTTTTTTTTTTACTCTACAGGCTTCCTATTACCTGAAACATATCCTTTATGAGTATAGAGCTATGCATGTTGTTGGTGAGAACTGGGGTGAAAAAAAAACCAAAATACAGTACCTCACATTTAAGAAATAAATCTGATGTCTAGCTAAACTTAGAGTCTAGCTTTTGCAGCTTCAGGGCATGAAAATTGTATAACTCTAAGAAAAGGTTACTATGTGATTACCATTGCTGAAAAAAAACACAGCCCCATTATATCTAGGTTTATGCATCTGGCTCGCCTGTGCCTTCATTGTGAATTGTGAATGTAGTTTGAGGTGGAATTTGAGTATTGACCTCCTTGGAACTTGTGGTTTGGCCCAGAACCAAGAGGAGTGAGAGTGGGCTGGCACAGCAGGAGGTGTCTCCCTGGGAGTTTTGTTACTGTAGCTAGGATCTCAGCCGGGCAGAGTGCTTTTGAGTAATTCCAGGTGGAGGATGGACAGGATCTGAATATTAAAACTAGGTTCCATAGCTATATTCCGTGGGCGGTGCAATATGTAGCTTGTGTGTGAGCCCATTGAAAGGAAGCCAGGCATCCTTCACCGCAGGTGTGGCTACTGCGCAGTGGAGATGGGCATCTCGCCTCGCCTCACTGCCCTGGTCCCTGTCTACTCCTCCTCTTCCTGCCCTTTCTCCTCCCTCCGCTTTCCTTCCTCAGGGTATTGGTGAGGTTGTTGTTGTTTACATATACACACTGTTTTTTTTTTTTCCTCCGAATGCCTTCAGGGCAGGTTTGGCTGGCTTAAGTTGTGGGGATCGAACCACAGCAACCTAAGCCTGACTGCTTTGTTGAAGCAGCCACTTAAAGAACTGAGCTAAGGGGCAGGCCCCTATATGCACATTGTTAATCCATTCCTTTTTTGTGTGGTTATATTTAAGCCCTGCAGATAATGCTAAGAATAAATCTGTGGAAATGATCGTGCATTATCTTTATTCTTGCCCCATACGAACTCACTATTTTAAAATGAAGAATAACTTTTTCTTTACTGTAAGGACACATCTTCATTTTTTAACATTCAAGTTCATTTTTTTTCTTGATATTTGCATAAAAAGAATGAAAGCACTAAGGAGAACCGGCTCATCTTTGGTTGGTGACTCTGATTGGACATGGGGTGGGGCAGATATTCAGGCCTGCTTGACAGCCAGTCATGCTACTAATGTGTGTTAATAACCCCGAGTTGTCCACTGAGCCCATGTTGATCATTTGGAGAGCAGGTATCTGATGCATTGGGGAATTCCGCTAGCGACTTTTGAAGGTCTCGCTGTACTCTGGGGCCTTCACAGAATCGTGGGCCCTTCTGCGTGCTGTGTCAGGGCCTTTGTGGTTTACATCTTGTTTTGTTGATTTGTGTTGTTTACTGTGTACATCACATTACATGAGAGGCTGTGAGGCCCCAGAGCATGGGCAGAAGTCAGATCTATGTGATTCTGCTTGTGTGATGTCCTGGCTAGAAGAATTTGTTTGTTTGTTTGTTTCTTTCTTTCTTTCTGTTTTGTATTTTAGGGAAGGGTCTATAGGGTGTTTCAGGGTCTACCTACTAGATTGGACTTGTAGTGATCTGCCTGTTTACAGCCTCCCGAGAGCTGGGATTGCAGGCACGTGCCACCATGCCCAGTCTCTAGAAGAGTTTCTTCTTGCATGTGAAAGGGGTGTGTGTTCAGAGAGCCTCTCACAGGGGGACAGGCAGAAAGCTCTGGGTGGACAGACGCAGTGTTTCATAGTACTCTCACGTTGCATTTCTGGAATGTCTTTCCCGCTTGGCTCTGTTTTGCCTTTAGCTTTTATCCTTCATAATAGACTTAGGTTTCAGGAATGAGAAGCAAGCCCAGAGTTTAATAATAAATTGAAAAAAATTCAGTGAAAAAAATTGTTTTTTGCATACTCTTCTGATGTCTGACCACTGTGTTAAGGATTTGTTGCTTAGTTCCCCTGTGAAGACTTCTGCTTAGGATCATCTCAACCTGCTGGGGTGGAAGGGGCATCAGGAAAGCCCTTGCAGAGGTCCTAGGATCTGAATCAGCAGGACTCCAGGCTGCTGGCGAGCTCACTCTAGGTGCAGAGAGCAGTTGTCTGCCTCATGGAGAGGTGACCCTTGCTCAGCGAGAAGCCACTCCAGAGGCCACCAAGTCCCCATCTGTGTTAGCCGTAAACCTCCCAAGTTACCATCTTCAGCCTTTAGTGGAATTGGAGCTGTGTTTACTGAGGATTCCTTCTTTACTATTTAAAATTGACTTAAACTCCTTATATTCTTCCTGGAAAAAGTCTAATGTCCCTAAGCAATGTGGAAAACTCTCATGAGGACTCCTGTGTTCTTGTGTGGCTTTGAATTCCTGCCTGTGGACCTTCATTTCCATGCTCCCCTGACTCCCAGCTTCCCCTGGCTGTGGTGTCACTCTGTGCTAAGCTCTGTGCCTTGTGCCCTCTAACCCTCTAATCACTACAGCCCCAAGAGTGAAGTCATCAGCCCTGATTGAGAAAGGGGGAGGGAGGCAGCATCTGTGCCCAGGACCACCTTTACTTCAGAGAGTACTTTCTAAACTGCATCAGGCCACTCTATTTCAGCTCCATTTTCCTCTTCAGGAAGTTCTGTTATGCTTATCATTTTTTATAGCCACAGGTAGCTGTTAGTAGTCTATAAAGCTGGTTTTCCATGGTCTGACTCAAGTTCCATCACAGAATGACCAGAGTCTTGTTGGCTGGAGGGAATGGTGACACATCCTTGGAGAAACTGTAGCCAAGTGTAGTACACATCTGTGTGTTGCCTGGGAGCAGTGCATCATGGGTAGCTGCTTGAGGCACCAAAAGAAAATAAGAAACCACATACAAGGAGTGATTTTGGGAAATCATGGGAAAGTGCAGATGCTTTAGTTTCACTGTATATAGGAATTAACTAAGATTTAGCATGGCAGCCAAGCTATATTAGAAAAATACACAGCCAGTTGGCTTGCTCATCAGATTTAAGAGTTGTGTAGCTTCCCACTGTTATTTAAGGAAAATTCAAATAATAAAAATATGGAAAATATACATTTCCATACTGTTCCTTTCTAGCTCTGGAATGTACTGTGTGGACAGATACTTCTTTTTAATTGAAATTTGATTAACTTGTTTTGTTTTAGTCCTGTGCCGTGTGGCCAGTATTCATTAAAAATTTTTAAGATAGTTTCTCAGAATTTTGTGATGAACGAGGCAGAATAACTTAATAGCTAAGGACAAAGTGCCTTAGAAGTGTTACTGTAAACTGGGTGTGGGGCACACGCCTGTGATCTCAGCACTTGGAAGGCTGAGGCAGGAGGATTGTGAGTTAAAGGCCAGCCTGGGTTATACAGCGAGCTTGAGACCAGTTCAGGCCAAATACAAGGTTCTGTATCCAAAAGCAAAACAAAACAGGAAGCTATTGTGAACAGGAAGTTCTTGTGAAGTTATTGTGTGTGGTGCCATACAGCTGTGATCCAGCAAGAGGGGCAGGGGATGGAAAGTTCACGGCTGCACGAGCTATTTAGCAAGACCCAGTCTCAAACAAGTAAACAAAAACCAACAAAACAAAACAACCAAAAAACAAAAGCCTGTGAATTTAGCTAGCTGGTGTGGTGTTTAACTGAAGTGCCTGTGGCCCTGGGTTGAATCACCGGTACCACACACAATGCAAAGCAAAAACGACAACAAAAAGCCACAACTATGAATTATCTTGATTTTTTTTTTTTTTTCCAGTACTAGAGATTGAACTTGGGACCCTGGGCTTACCAGACAGGTGCTTATTCTATTGCGCTATCTCCCCAGCTATCTTGATCTTTTAGAGAAATTTTTTTTGGTCGTGTTAATTCCCTGAGGTGTGGGTGGAGACTCAGTTCCCAGAAAGGTTCATGTGTATCTCAGTGACTGAGTCCAGTGGGATTTCAATGTGAGGGATGTATTTTTAAGAGGTATGTTTAAATGCTATGAAAATGAATAGGTAGGCATCTCGGGATGTCTCCATGAGATCTTCAAGCTATGGAGAGCAGTTGAACTTGAAATAAATGGTTTTATGAATAGTAGGAAGAACGTAGAGGAGGACTGCCCTACTCCAGAACTTGTATTCATTTACTGTCATTCCTTTAGCACTCACTGGTTGTGTATTCTTTACCACAGCAGAATTTGTGGCCTAGTAAAGCAGGTGGATGTTGAAGAAAATAGTTTTTGCACAGATGTTTGTACCAGGTTTAGAGGCATACCTGAGAATAAATAATTGTGATTCTCACTGTGAAATGGTAGGAAAGATGTCTGAAAAGGACATCTTTTGAATGAGGAGAAATTTACTAACTGTAGAGCAGAGGGGGTGTTTGGGCCGGGATTGAAGGCACGGCGGGATTTGGCCTTTGGAGTGTGAGGTCTGCTCTGAGGAGTTTACATTGGTGGCTGGCAGGACAGGAGCTGGGAAGGTACAGTGGACTTCCGTGTGCCCTGAAAAGAAGTGTGCGGGGCCAGGGAGATGGCTCAGTGGGGTAAGTGCTTCCCTGGCAAGCACAACGCCTGAGTTCAATCCCCGGTTCTGGAAAAAGAAAAGAAGTGTGCATGCAAGTTTAAATTGTAAGGGACCGAAAAAAAAGATTGTAAGGGACAGATGACACTGAAAGGTTTCACGGTGGGGCATAGCAGGATTAGATTGCCATTTTGTAATTTTCCTCTGGCTGCCTTAGAGATGTGTGGATGTTGACAGGCGTGGAAACACTCAAGCAGGAAATGATAGAGGCGGGGTTGCAGCAGGGCTGTGGGAGCCTGGATGGAGACGGAGGGCAGAGCAGAGGGAGGAGGACACATTAAAGAGAGGACTTAATGACCCCCTTGGTGTGCAAGATGAGGGAAGAGAAAGCAAGCGGAGGATAATTGAAGGGTTTCTATCTTTTGCCAGTGGCTAGGAAGAGGTCAGGTACACGGAAGGAGGGCCAGGTTGGGGAGCCAAGTGGGGGTTAGCGTGGTTCCAGTTGGCTGGGAGGTGCGTAATCCAGTAAGTAGAGAAGGAGATGGAAACTCAGCTGCTTGGTTGTTGCCAGCGATAGCCATGCTGTTAGTCGGAGGACAGCATTGAAGGCGCAGGGGTGAGGGCCGAGCCCAGCCCCCTGATGAACGTCCGTGTGGCCCAGGAGGGGCTGCAGGTGGAACTGTGCAGGACGGAGGCTGTGCGGTCAGCATATGATGCAGAGCAGCAGCAGTGAGTGGGAAGCGGAGGAATCCTTCGGGATGGAGCTTTGTTACCCTGCATAGCATTTGATGATAAATGAAATGTACCAAGGAAGGGCTACAGTCTGTGATTGACAGAATTGAAATCCTTCTTATTTTTGGAATTATGTTAGTTTACTATTAGATACCAGTTAACATGGGTGGTTCAAGTCTAAATGACTTTCTAAGGACTTTTCTGCATTTAGTTGTACCCGGTCCTTTCCTTATTTTACATTGACTGAGTGCTTCTGCAGAACAGTCTGAATCTGTAGCCAAGTTCCACGTCATGTAATCGTGATCTTTTGCAAATGTTTCCTCTTCAGTTCGATTTCCTCTCATACGAGCCCACTTCTCATAAGGACTTTATGTGCTTAATTTGGATTTGTGGCGCAAGACAACCAAGCTTAAGGTTATACCCACCAGAGCAGGTAAGAGAAAATTAAATAGCTCTCTGCTTAACACTGAGGCAGTCAACTTATCTGTAATTAAAAGTCTGCCATGATTTCTCTACTTCAAACAGAGCATTTTCCTACCTGCAGTAGACACCCTCCGAAGAGGAGCTTGGAACCTTCCCATAGGGTAGAGTGGGAGTGATTCTTAACAAAATACTCATTAGTGCCTTTCATCCCTAAAGATGAAAGATCTCTCAGACATCAGTAATCCCCACAAAACCCCTTTGAGGTGGACAGGTGGGAATACAGCGTCTGGATGGAGAAAGAGAGTTACTCTGTTGTCCCTAAAGCAGCTTGTTAGTTGCTCAGCGCTAGAACCAAGACGCTGATGGATGATCTGAACCTCAGTGTGCCACCGCGCTGTCCTGTGTTGGTGCTATCGTGATACCAGGGCCTTCCCTACCCACGCTCCTTTCCTGCATGATGAACATCTGATAATATTACTAAAGAGTTGATGTAGATACAAGAGATTTAATCCAAAGAAATTCTTCTGCCAAACTTAATGGTGAGCTTCATTTTGTCAGAGTTCATTGGCTTCTCAGGTAGTCTTTTATTATTTTTTTTTGTGGAACCCGGTGTTGAACTCAGGCCCTTGTGCTTGCCAGGCAAGCGCTTATTCTACTGAGCTATCTCCCCGGCCCCTCAGGTAGTCTTTTATAAAATAAAGTAGCATGATATTAAATTGTTTGCATAGTTGATTATTACTCTTATTTAAATAACAATGTAATGACGAGCTTATTTTATTTTTTTAATTTTTTTTATTTTTACATTTATTTTGTGTGTGTGTGTGTGTGTGTGTGTGGCCAGCTCAGCCCACCAGGGGGCGGGGCTGGCTTGCATGTGGTGCTGGGGGATCGAACAGCGGTCCCTGATGCTTTGCTAAGCTTGTTCCAAGTAGGTGTTTTAGACCACTGAGCCATCTCTCCAGCCCCATGACAAGCTTATTTTAAATATTTTTTTCTCCAAGTTTTTATTACCTCCAAGCCATTTCCTTGCATATTAAGCTCTTCTCAGGGAGGAGTAAGGCTTCTACCATAGTTCTTAGAGTCCTCAGAGCTGACTCTGGTGCTCTGAAGGGGCTTGTGGACCTCAGCATTATCAGTGGAAGCAGAGCAGCTGCCAGCATCTCTTGCATGACTATGGCTTTGGCAGTTCACAGAGGGGGCAGCTGGTAGAATGGTGAGAAGCAAGGGGTTTCCATGCACCCCCTGAGAGGGTGGCAGTACAGCTGGTTCTGGATCAGGGTGGCAGGGCAGGGAGCAGAACCACAGGGCACCAACTGGGAATGGTGTTTCACTCCTGGGTTGTCTTCTCCTAGGGAGGGAGGGGACTAAGGCTTAGGGAGCCAGGGAAGATTGGGTTGGATGAAATATTCAAGTTGGAGAAAGTAAGAACAAAGATTCTCTATGTAATTAGTACAGAATGTTTTTCAAATCATGCTAATTGTCAAAGGAATATCTTCAATTCAGTGAAGTGCTGCTATAGCTGTAAGACTATAGGTATGCTAAATAGAATATTGGCCTTTTTGTATCATTGTCTTGGAATTAAATGCCTGCTGGATGTGATAACCATGTCTGTATTACCAGTTACTATTTGAGAGACCCAGGGAGGGGGATCATAAGTGTGGGGCCAGTGTAGGCAACTTAGTGAGACCCTATCTCAAGGTAACATTAAAAAAGGAGAAATGGCTGGGGATGTAGCTCTGTAGTAGGTTCAATCCTAGCACCTCCAGATGAAACTCAACCTGACTCAACCCAATCTTAACCCAACCCAACCCAACCCTGACCCCTTTATGCTTGTCTTTGTATTTTAATTTTCTTGGAGGTGGAGGCTATAAAGCTCTATCTCTGCATTCTGTGTCAGATGTGACTGAGGAGTCTCAGGGTTTTGAATGAGTCGAGAACAAAGTTTGATAAAAGAACTGTTATAAAATAGCAGTGAAGGTGGGAAGAGCCATAATAAAGAGAATTAGTGGGACCAAGAGCAGAGAGATATATGATGGAGCCGTGTTTGCAGCCAGAAATTTTAGGATAGAGCTTAGAGGTGCTGTTAATAGTTCTGATGCTCCTCAATTTATGGTGGGGCTGTAGCCCAATAACCCACCATACATTGAAAAATACAAGTAAAACGTGCACCTAATACAACTTACTGACCACATAGCTTAGCATGGCTTACCCTACTTAAATGTGCACAGAACACTTATGTTAGTCTATTGGTGGGCAAAAGCATCTCACACAAAGCCTATTTATAATAGGATTAAATATTTCATGTGTCTGTATAATACTGTACACAAAATAAGTAAAGAATACAGTAGTTGCTTATATTTCTTGCATCATTATAAAGTAAGAAACAAACAAACAGTCATTAAGTCAAAGACTTCCTAGTTGGGTTGGTGGGTGGAGGTGTATGTATGTGGAATTTCCTGGACTGAATTAGGACATGAGAAGGGGTGGAGCCTTCATTCAGGCCCTGACCCTGCAGTTGAGGTTGTGTTCCTAGGCTACATCTATGTGATGAATCTCATGTGCTAATTCACTGTCTTCTGCCTGCCCTCCTTTCCATCTATAGGACTTTTCTAATTGGAGTCGAGCTATTCATGCTTAGGAAATAGATAAGATGATACATATGGGAAGTATGCTAGTTCCATACTGAAGTAGGCTGGGTAGGGTGGCACACAGCTGTGATCCCATTACTTGGCTGAGACAGGAGGATCGCTGCAAGTGTGAGGCCAGCCAGGGCTATGTAATGAGTTCAAGGCCAGCTTGAACTATGTAATAAAACCCTGTCTCAAAAAAGGAAAAATTAATGCTGAAGTAATTAGGATTGAAGGTCTGAAATACTTCCAGTGAAAGAAAATTCTAGATCACTTTTGTTTCAGAGGTACAAATACTTCAGATATAGTAATTGTCTTTGGAGGTGCACTGGTGTGGGCTTTCTGAGCTAGTACTGTGAGAAAGTGAGGCCGGGTTGCTGAATGGTTAGCCCAGTGAGCACACTCTTAAATATAATGTAAGTAAAACCCATCTATACTTTTCCTGAGCATTTGAGATTCATTACTTCTCCTTGTATTATTTTTATTTCATACACAATATTTACACATAAAGTTGCCATTCTTTATTTAACTTCTCAGTGTTCCTACACATTATTGTACATTGAACCAGAAGGGCAGTAGGAAGCTTTTTATTTGGCTGACTCTTAGTGCTCTGGTTAGTGTGGGTAATTTTTTTATTTTTAGAGAATGGCACTCCTATAGGCTGAGGCTTAGGCTAAGCTCAGAAAAAGATCTATAGTATCTTCCCACTCAGAAGGATCTCATGCTTGCCTGGAATTAGATGAGGCCTCCATACCCCAATTAATTTATTACTATTTTAAAGTGTTATGAAAAATATTAAAATTTTTATTTATTTATTTGGTACAGGGTCTTGCTACACAGCTCAGACTCATAGTGATCCTCCTGTCTCAGCCTCCCAAGCACTGGGATTACAGGCCTGAGCCACTAGACCCAAATTTAGTGGTTGGTACCACACCTGGGGTTCTGGGGCCAGCTTGGCATGCTTTTAATAGGGATCAAACCTGGGTCCTTGTGCTTGCCAGGCAGGCACTTAGACCACCAAGCTATCTCCCTAGTCCTATGAAAACTACTAGAAAAATATTACTGTTGATTTCAAAGCAGCAGTCTCCAGACTTGCTTGTACAGATTTCTTGACCTACATTTTTTCCTTAAACATACCAGTTACCAGATACTCTATACCCAGAGAGTTATTTTTATAAAACCTTTTACAGTATTGGTTAGTAACAGACATTTCGGCCCAATCTTGGTATTACTGAGTCATCTTGCTAATGATGCACTTGTGAAAAATAATTCAAAGTTTCTATTAGTGCTGTTTACCTTGGAAGGAAGCCTAGTTTTGTGGCAGGTCGAGCAGCGAGAAACTGATGTTTATTATTTAGCATCTATTAATTGTTCTATGTCTTCTATCAAGTAATTCAAAGATATTTTCTTGTTTTGTTTTTGCAACAGTCTTGGGAGGGAGATATAATTTTTTTTTTTTTTTTTTTTTTTTGGTACAGGGGATTGAACTCAGGACCTCGCGCTTGCCAGGCAAGCACTTCATCTACTGAGCTATTTCCCCAGCCCCAATATGATCATTTTGTTTTACACAGAGGGACACCAGTGGTAGAGTGGTGAATTAATGATTCAAGGTCATACACTACCAAGTGGCAGACTTGGGGTTTATTCTCAGCTACTCTTTCTCCATGTTGGTCCATATTATGGCATGTGCGTGTGTTACTGGGGACTGAACACAAGGCTGGGGGTCAGAAACCTCCCACACTGTGGGCTGAGGGCCCCCCTTTTGGCATTTTTTGTTTTAAGGTAGGGTCTCACTGAGTTGCTAAGTTGCATGGGCTGGGCTGGACTGGAATCATGAGATCTTTTTGCCTCAACCTCTCAGAGTGCTAGGATGTGGCACTCTTATAAATGAGCTCTTCTCTGCTTCCAATGACATTTTGGGATTATGTGGTGCATTTTCATCATTAACACCCACTTTGCAATTTAAAGCTGAGAGCCATGAACCAGTCCCTAAGAAGTGCACTGGTGTACAAGAAAGGCCCATTACTAGACCTGAGAATTATTTGTACCTCCCTAAACAAAAGTAATCATAGAATTGTCTTCTCCTGGAAGTAGCCAGACCTGGAATTCTAATGATTGCGGAGTGCTGGCTTAGGCCTTTGCCTTGCAGTTTGTCCTGTAGTAACCAGTGACATGCATGCAGGTGGAGGCTGGGGGGTCAGGAGCCTCCCACACCAACTTATAGTCGGTTCTCCCTCCGTACTGCGTGCTGTCAGCCTCGGTGCCTAGCTCTCTGTCCTTCATCCATCCCATCCTCCCTATGAGCAAGCAGCCCTGCCCTTTTCATCAGGTCTGAGTTGGATGTGTTCTTCAGGACCAGGTCAGCCAGCCAGGCTTTGTCTCTGCCCAACCTGACATCATCTCACCTTGGTCTGAATTCTGTCCCACAGGAGTGCTTTCTGCACTTGGGCCCTCCTAACAGGCCTCTGGGCATCAGTCCCTGGCAGTCTTTCTTGGTTCTTGCCTCTGTCATTCAATGGGTGCAGTATCTCTTTGGATATGGATTCTGTGCATCCTCCAAAACTTTTTTATAGCTCCAAGTTTGCCATGAGACAGAAGTGAATGTTTTCCTGTAGGTGTTACGTTTTCATCCTTTAAAATGAATCTGAACTATCTCTCCCTCAAGTTTTTTTTAAAAATAATTTTATTTTATTTAGTACAGGGTCTGCAGGGTCTCACTACACAGATTGGACTCGTAGTGATCCTCCTGTTTCCAGCCTCGCAAGAGCTGGGATTACAGGCATGCAACTCCATGCTCAGTCTCAATTGTGTGGCAGGCTGGGATTGAGGCCAGTTGGCCGCTGAGCCTGCCTAAGCAGACACTTTAGTCCGCTGAGTGATATGGCTGGCCTGTCTCCCTCAAGTTTTATCTGACGATTTTGGTCATTGCTGTTGAGAAGCTCTGCTTCAGATTACATGGATTTTTTTCCTTTGCTTTTTGGCATCTTTCTTTTTATGAAGCCAGAGATGGTTGTTGGCATCTTTCTTCATAGCACCATTTTGCTTTCATCCCAGATGGCTGATTTATCGTACCTCTTTATATAATTTCTGAATTGTCCTGGTTGTCTTTTCACCCCACTCAGGTCTAAGCCCTTTGGTAAATGCAGCAGTGCCTTTTTTGTTCTTCTGTGATACACTCACAGTGTCTAGCATAGCACTTTCCTGTTAATTGGGACTCATTTGACCCTGAATGTGAAACAACTGACTTCGCCGCTATAGCGAATACAGGTGGAAATTCAGGTGCACAGGAGGCGATCTTGTAGGCTGATCCCAGCATTGGCTTTGCACAGTGTTCCCAATGTCTGCTTGCCTCTTGGATTATTTTGACTTGTTCACAAAGGTAGACTGAAACAGGAACAGCTGTGTAACCTCAGGGGCTCTGACATGTGCATCTTTTGAGAAAATTAATTGCTGAGTCAAAAACAAAGTAGGGGGCTGTCAAGTGTTTTTACCACCTTCCAGAAAGACATCGTTATCTGTCCCATGGCTATCAGTTTTGTGCTCATTAGCCTTGCTTAAAACCTTATCTGTGATTTCTGTACCCTTGACACAAGTATCACAAGGGCCTGCTCAGTGAGCTGGTACCTCTTTATCTTTTATGTACTATCCATTAATGGCAGGACATTAAAATAGGTATGAAGAGTGTGCAAAAATTTATTGTAAAATTGGCAGGGTCTTCATTTTCTGACATAAACTTATGTATTTTACAGACAAGCATCTGAATGCTTGTATTTTTCCTATTTGACTTTGGACAAAAGTTTACTTAAAAACACCATTAATTTTTAAGTATTAAGCATAGCATCTTTTAAGTTAGAGTAAGATTAAAATACTGTGTCATACATGTGAAATGATGTTTTCCACTCTGACAGCATTCTACCAGCGGGTAGGTGAGGCTGATTTGAACTGATCCTTCCCTGGAATAAGCTCAAGTCTTCCCCGTCTAGGCTGTGGCATTGGTGTGTTCCTGCATTCATCCATCCTTCCATCTTTTTCCTGCTTAGTCATTCAGTGGTTGCTTTCAGAACATCATGAAAAAATTTCATCCTCTGAGAGGAAAAAAAAAAGCCACAAATTTCTTTTCCATACTGGGCTATGTTTGTTGCAGGTTTAGATGTAAAATGTCTCACAGAAGTCTCCTGTGTTCAGAGGAGGGGCTTCTAGATGGTGACTGGCCCACAAGGACGCTAAGTGCATTGGTGGATTAATTCATGGATGAGGTCAGAATTTGATGGTATTGTTCAGAGGTAATGGAAATTTAGGAGTTTAGGAGGCAGGGCCTCCTTGAAGGATGTGGCTCTTGGAGGTGTGACCTGAGGGACTAAATCTGGTCTCCAGCTTCTTAGGCTCTTCCCTTTCTGTCTGTTTCTTGGTTGCCATGAGTGAGTGTTTCTCCTCAGCTGTGCCCCTATGCCATGGCATTTTTGTCTTGCTACAGGCCTGATGCAATGAAGCCAAGTAACTCTGGACTGAATCGTTTGTAATTGTGAGCCAAAACAACTTTCCTCCTTTAAGTTATTATTCTCAGGTGTTTTGTTATAGCAGCAAAAAGCTAACACAAGGTTATGTTTAGAATTAGAATGAGGTAAAGTTAGCTTGGGAGAATGCTGCTGGCTCAGGCTAAGTTGTTAACTAAGCTCTGAAACAAAGCCAAAAGTCCCTGGCTCATTTCTAGGAAACCCCTCACAGAGCCCAGGTGGGCATGATGTTCTTTCACTTTGCTCCGTTGTTTTAGATTGGTGAGAATCACTCATTCCATGAAGATTGGTTGAGGGCTATTTAACACATGAGTTTGTAGAGGTGGCTCGGAACCTGTTATGGGTTTGAACACACTTCCAGACACAACTATGCTGATAAATTTGCTTACACCTGCATTTTCTGGTCCTCGGTCTTTCGTGTGTCACGTGTATTTCTTTTTCTTTTTTTTTTTTTTCTTTTCCCTCTCTTGCTTTCTCCCCTCTGCCTCCCTCTTCTCTCCCCTCCTCTCCCTCTGCCCTCTTCTTTCTCTCATGTTGACAGATGCTGTCCATTTTTTCATCCTTGACTTTTGCTAAAGTGGCTCCTAAACTGCTATTAGAGGGTAGCTTCTATGTGTGTTTTGTTGTTGCTAGAGTTCTCTATAATAAACTATTGCAAGTGACAATTTGGTAGCTATTCAGTGATGTCCTCATTTGATTTCATTCTTCACTTGTTTTATCTTTACGTTTCTTCAGTAGTGAAAAGAAACCTTGCTTGATACAAAAATGAGTGAAAGATAATATTCAATGATAAGGGTTTCTTGTCGTGGGTGAATACCTAGCATTCTCTTCAGCAGTGCTTTCAGCAATTGGAGAGTGGTTTTCTTACTCTAAAGAGAGGCTACTGGGTTTAGAGATTGTGCTGGGGAAGCTGAATAAGGTGGGACGATAGATGGTCGGTGGTGAGATGTCCGACATAACAGAGGCCCTGTTAATACTCTCTTCTTTTCCACACAAGTGCATCCTTACGTATGTATACAATTTTATTTTTCCTTTCTTCTGTCTTTGAACAGCTGCCAAGAATGATGATGGGATTGTTCTGAGTATTGGCAAGGCTAGATAAAGAAGTGGAGATCGGAAGAAGGGAGACTTGTCCAGAGAGAGACAGAGCGAGACAGGTGTTGACTGCTGGGCTTGCCAGGTGGTCTCCTGGCCCCATACAGTTTCAAGTGTCTGTGTACAAGATCATTGTCACCTCTTCTGTCTCTGACAGGTCTAGCATGCTACCTTAAGTGTTGCATGTGTTGTGAATATGACATTCTTCCCCTAAAACTAAATGTGTGTAATTTGGGAGGAGGGACATGAATGGTCCATTCTGAACTCTGCAGTTCTTTAATAAAGTGGCTCCTCATCACCCACTGAGTTCTATCAGTTAAGTGGATTAGGGTTATTCCTGACACTAGAGGCCCAATGACAGACACCAATGTTAAATTAATTTGTTTTATCAAGGGATGAGACAGGTTCTTAGAAGTGTTGTCCCATGTGTCAGAAAATGTGGTAGGTGATGAGTAGACATGGGGATGAGAGAAACCATGTACAGTGCCAGATATGAAGGCATCAAGCTTCAGGGCAATTGGCCAAGAAAACCAGGTGGTATTTTTTTTTTTTTTTTTTTGGTATCAGGGATGGAACTCAAGGCCTTGCACTTGCCAGGCAGGTGCTTATGCTGTTGAGCTATCTCCCTGGTCCCGGGAGGTATTTTCTCATTGTGGTAATCCTCTAGTGTGATTCCTTGGCTCTGTGCTGAAGACTGAAGCAGATTCAGGGGTAGAAAGCACAAACTGCCTGCTTCCTCCCTAGGAGACGTATCAAAGAATTTGTAGAATTCCTGTAAAATATTTATATGGTTCTAGTGGAGAAAGGTTCATTCTGATCTACCAAGGACACGAAATGTCAGTAATTGTTATCGTGTAGGCATTGTTGTTCATGAATTTGAGTCAGCTTGAAGACTGAGCTAGGGCCATTTCCACCGCAGCTGATCCTGCTGGATCGGGCTGAGTAGTGCTATAACCTGAACAGCCTGTACACAGGTTCTCAGTCGGCATCATATTTCCAATAGGATGATGCGTATTTTCAACAAATACATCTTTAAATTTAATTAATTCCATAAACATCCCATACATAAGTACTGAGGCAACACTGTACTAACTTTTGCACCCCCGGATTTTGTCACTGGATGCATGAACCCTTATGGGAAACTAGGGGAAGACTTGCTTAGAATAGAAGTCAAACTCTGTTTCTAGTTCCTAGTTGAAGGTTTTATAAAGTTATGACATTGAGTTAATGTGTTTACCTTCATTTGTTGTGTGTGACTGGATCTTGAAAATATATATAATTATTTGACATTGAGGTGATTTTTTTTTTGGCATTGAGATTTTAATAGAAGGTATAATTAACAAGTTTTTGTGTAATAACCTAGGATCTGTGGATGGGTTTTAGCCTATGAGTCCCCTAAACTAATATGTAGAAGTTTGGGTATTTGCGTTTTTATTTTCTACTCTTCATCATGATAATGTATTTTTCTATATGGTGCAATATTTAAGGATTTATTTTTGATTGAAACAGATACCTGTTTATCTCAGTACCATTTATTAAACATTCTCCCATTGGGGGAAAAAAAAAAAAAAGAATAGAAGTCAAACTGGCTGAGCTGACTGCTAACATGGGGAATACGGTGGACCAGATGGATACAACTTGTTCTAGCTCCAGTTGTTCTTTGATTACTTTGTGTGTGTGTTTCAGGTGAGCCATTTTTATAAATAACAAGGGCCTTGTTGTCAGTTGATTTATAGCCAGCAGTCAATACTGTGCTCCATGTGTATAGATGGGAAGGATAGACTGAGACTACTTTCATTGAAATTAGTCATTCCTTTGTCATGGATAGCAGCCCTGTGAACATTCTGTAGACCGCTGGGCGACTGTATAGTTTTGCTTTGTCGGGGGCAGCATCTGATTCCACCAGTTCTTTGTGTGGGAACAGTGTGCTAGTGTTGGTGGGCAAGAATGGCGAGGACTGTCATCACAGGCATATGCTACATCTTGATGTTGTCTTACCTAGTGCCTGGGAATGAGGCACAGGGTAGCCTGATCATTATGTCCCTGAAATCTCTAAGGGGTCCAGATGGGCTGAGAAATGAAGTCACCATCCACCTGTCAATGGAGTTCCTGGAGGGGCTCAGTCATATCGAGCAAACCTGGGTCACGGAGGGGTTAATGGAGACCAGAGTCATGTTTCTCTGTAGCAGGCCTGGAAAATATCCCGTGCAGTGTATTGTTTGACTCCAAACATTGAGGGAGTCTCTTGAATTGATAAGCTGCCTCACTGATAAAAGCTAAAGTAAACCCAGAAACTTTAACGTATTTTGTTGTTGTTGTTTGTTGTAGTGATCATGAAAAGGCTGTAACTTGAGGAAGGTACAAATTTGAAAGCCAAGTTACTCAGTAGGTATCCCATCGTTTTGACATCCTCGGGGGTTGGGTGGAGGGGGAGAGTACGTTTTCCAAGCACACACTTCCAGCAGTCTGCTCTTGACCGCTGTTGAGAGCTCGTGGAGTGTTAGGCTTGCCTGCCCAGTTGCCCAGGAGTTAAAGTTTTATGAACTCTGAACCTAGTCCAGAATATGACAGTGGGCTTCTAGATTGACTAAGGCTATGACATTTCTTAAAGATGGCCTCCCCTTTAAAAAAAAATTGAATTTTAATATTCTTTGATATCACCAAGAGTACAGATTACATTCTATACTTTGAGGGGATTACAGGGGTACTTTGAGTACAGCCCATATTCAGCTTTGAGGGGAGCACGAAGATGGGATCTTGAATGCTAAGAATCTACTTTTCATCTAAAAAAATTAAAACCTCAAGGGAGGGAATGACTTTATCCATGAGAAGCTGACAAGATGCCCTGGCTACAAGCAGGCCATTCTGGGTCTCTGGGATGGCTTGTTATCAAACTGGAAAGGGTGAGAATAATGTGTGTTGACTACTTCATGAAGGCACAGTGCCCATGTGCTGTAATACATACAAGCATGCTCTTTGTATGAGTAGAAACATAGACTGCTAGAGTTTTATTGCAGATGTTTCCCCCACACTGCCTTGAATCTTACAGACTTAAATGTTTAAGAGACTATGAAAACCTTCTGTGGTCATGAGATGTTGTCGTACTGGTCTCATTACTAATTTTCTTTACAACAGACCTTCACTGGCAGCAAATCCCACTTGCCCACTTATTGATGGACTATCCACTTGCTGAAGACCATGAGTGGTGGTCCCACAAGGGGAAGGTTAATTCCTAAGGAAGGTGAAAAAGCCTGAAAGGGGATATAGGGATTCCCAGAGTTCTCTTGGTTACCACTGATTTGTCAAACTGGTAATGTTGTTTGGAGATCTGAACTTTACTTTTAATTCTTTCTATTCTCCTGTGACAAATGGAATTAATTTTGGGGTAGGGGTTTTGCACATTCTTCATCTGCAAAATGTGCAGAACTGAAGTGAGTACACTTTCAGTTTAAACATTCTGCAATCCACCCTAAAATAATTCCAATCCAAGTGATTAATAGCTGTGTCAGGCACTTTCTCCTCACAAGATACACTGCCTGATACCCACAGTTTAAAGGAGGAAAGGTTTATGTTGGCTCACAGTTTGTAAAGCTTTCAATCCAGTGTCAGCTGACTCCAAAGTAGGAGGGCCTGGCACAGGTACAGGGCAGAAGAGAGCTGCTCACATAGCAGCCGCAGAGAGTGAAGGGAGGAGTTGGGGAGGGATGTAAAGCTAGGCCACGCCCCCAGTGCCCTACCTCTTCCCACAGACCCTGTCTCCTGAGAGGAGGGCTGCTGCAAGCCCCATAATCCAATCACTTTCTGAAAGCCCGGCCTAAGAGTGCATGAGCGACCCCTCCTGGGGGGACATGTAGGTGTAAAGCGTAGTAGTTTAGCTGTGACTTTCTCTTTATTTTTATCGTAATGATGGTGTGATAGTAAAGCCAGCTAGTCTAAGGTGAAATCACGTCATATTAACCATTTGATGAATCACTGCTTCCACCAATCCATTTATTATGCTACTTTTATTAAGCATCCATGTGTAAGGAATTGTGGTAGACACTAGGAAAAAAGGATAAGAATGAATCTTTCATTTTCAAAGCAAAGGAAATAAAGGTGAAAAAGAAATGATCACAAGTCAGTTGGCAAGATTGGAGGGAGGGAGGAGGTACGGGATGACCTTGTAAGTCTTGGGGAGTGAAGGTAGTGAGGACTGCTAGAAGAGGTGGCACTTGTGCGGGGCCATGAAGGACAATGGGAGTTCTTCAGGGAAGCCTCCCCAAAAGAGAACAGTGTATGCCAAAGGGTGGAAAACACAAAGCCATCACCTTCATGGAACAGAAAGGCATTTGGAGTGAATGCATGGGAAGTTGTCACATGATCATGCTTGAGACATAGATGCTTATCTATTGTACAGGGGTTTTTTGGTTAACTATCAGGGCATCTGTAGAAGGACAGTTCTTAGTTTTAAAAAAAATGGTCAGTGTGATAGAATTCAAGCTTGGTTCATTTTTCTGTTTTTATTTAAAGTATTTTTGTCCCCACTAGGATAATGACAAAGTAAATTAAATTTTATGTCAATATGAAATGTATTCCATAAAGCAGGCTAAATTCTTAACTAAATAGGTCAGAGTTTTGTAGTGTTTCTCTAAATTATTTATGTCATCTTGGCAACATCAAACTGCCTCTTGCAGCTTCACATGCTCACCCCTAGAAGGAGGGGATTGAATTGGTTTTAAATGTTCTGTACCACTTCTGATCGCCTATGACCCTATAAATGAAAATTGTTATGTTTGCTAAGCCTAGATATATAGATGGTTTTCTACAACAGGAATCACTGTGATCCTCAGTAAACACTTCCCAATATTGACTATTTACAATGAAGGTCAAACAATGTTTTATTGTTTCTTTAAGTATCTCCCATGTTTTAATCCCTTTAAACACTTTTTCATGCACCATCTCATTGAGCATTTAGAAAAATGTTGTAAGGTGGATAATAGCTTTTCTCCAATTTATAGTTGAAGCCAGTGACTCAGTCTAAATGACCAGATTGGGCTCAGCCAGGTGGCTGTGTGAATGCTGGGGTTCAGACACTCCCCTTTGTGTGTTGGGCCCAACACCTGCTCTTTGTGAAGGACTGTCACTCCCCAGCACTTCATTGCTGCCATAATGTGATAAGAATGAGCACCCTCGTCAGAAATGTGACACACTCTGAAGTCTGAAATTTTGTGGGTCATGTTGCCACTCCAAAAGTGGGAGTTTTGGATTTTCCAGTTAGATGCAGTAATTGGAAAAAGTCTCCGCAAATATTCCATCTGAAAACCTCAAAAATCTGAAGCTCTTCTGATGCCAGGCATTTTGGATAAGGGTGCCTTGCCTGTGTCTTGTGTATACCTCAGAAACGACATCGTGTCTTACAAAGAGGAGGATCAGTCAGGCATGGTGCTTGGCAGTAATCCCAGCTCTGAAATCAAGGCAGGAAAAGCCTAAGTTTGAAGTAGCCTGGGCAATTTATCCATAACTGTCTCAAAAATAAAAGGATGGGAGTATAATTTAGTGCTAGAGTCTTGGCTAGCATGCGCAAGGTCCTGGGTTCAGGCCACAGTACCAAGGGGTGAGAGTAAAAGAATAGGCTCTTTCTCTGAAAGCAATGTTTTATATTTTTGCGTTAAAAAGGGAAGTACTTTTTAATGTGTTGGTTAATGGGTTTAGGAATTGCAACACATCCCTAGGGAGCATATCAAACATAGAAAGAAGTTATGACTGTCTGTAATAGGAGATCTAGAAATTACCCATTGAATCCAGGATCTTCACACTGAGCTATTTATTATGAGACAAGATCTTATAGGTTTATACCACTGTAACACCTGATTTGTGTGTGTGTGTGTGTGTGTGTGTGTGTGTGAATTCTAAGAGATAGCAGAATGCTGAGAAATTGAAGTTTAATTACACAATTCCAATTTGAGAAATTGTTTCTTACAAACTCTGCATTTTCATTTTCTTTGCCAGGGCTGTTTGGTTGAGTGACAAAGACACCTGTTCAGCCAGCTCACCGTGGATGAATGCATGACTGAGTGATCAAGCCGACTCTCCTCCATCCACACTTGCTGTACTGGTAGGTTGAGTCACTCAGATATCTCAAAGACTGTAAAAGTCAGTGTCACTCTTTGCAGAGTCCACACATTCCTATGTAGCTCTGAACTGCTTTTTGTATAAGGAGCTGGGTGAGAAAAGCCAAATTCCTTAGTGCTGATAGATGAGGGTCCTGCAGGCCTCCAGTCTCTGATTCTGAGTAGGTTGTTACAAATGCACTTTACTCTCCTGTGTGATCCACTCTGTGGACAGCTGTTAGGCCAACCCTCTGGGCCCTCAGATGGAGAAGACGCAGCCCAGGGAGCTCTAATGCCCATCCTTGGAATGTCAGATACTGACTGAGCGTACGCTCAAACTCCAAACCAAGAGGGACCCCTGTGTGAGCACATCTATAATACGCCACTGGAGTCGTAGGATCAGAAAAGTTCAGCAGACAAGGACCTTAAGGAATCACTAAGGTAATGTGAGACTGACCCTAGGGTTCTCTCATTGCAGTGCCGGTCTTTTCCCAGTAGATGGATTGGGTGATAAGAGTATTTTTCTTACAGTTACGAATAATATATGTGTTTTATAAATTTCTGCTGTTTTGTCCAATATATATTCAGATTTTAATATATTTTGTCTGTCAACATGGTTGAAAAATAATATAGTTGGGTACTGTTCATAGAAGAGTGACATAGCTGGAGGATGTATTCTTGTATTCCATTTGTTTTGTTTGCATTAAAACAATCCATTTTTGATCACTTAGAAAAAACTTGCTTAAAGTAAATGAAATTTTTAATCAGTTAACAACACTGATTGCAAATAAAGCTATTTTTCTATGTGTATATTAATGGTTTTGATTCTTTAGTATCGGGCAGACTTGATTTGAGTTTTGAAATGTATTAGTTGTGTGACCCTCAGCAAATTACCAAATTTGATCTCCTGTGTTGGACAGTAGAGATAGCACAAAAATCGAACTGGCTTGCTCCAGTGTCCTCCACTCTGTGGAGTCTCTGCAGTGGAAGTGACAGTGGCCATTTCTGTTTACTTTTTTTTGTAGTATTAGAAGAAAACTGAAAAAAATTACTTTATCAGGGTTTGTAGTAGTAGTGGAAAATTAGTGATGTTTCCAGGGTTTCATATTTTGAGAAAAATAGAAAGCATGTTTTTGTGAGTGTGCACAAAAATACTTGTGCAAGTCTAATTCACAAACAAGTGATTTTTGTACTTTAATATAGTACTCTGGCTTGTTTCAGGCAGACTTTTTGAATAGCCTTGGAGGTATTTGAGTGTGACCACTAATCTGGACAGTTAAATTTTCCCTGTGTCTCAGACACAACTCATTTCCTCTCTGCAGTCCTCTGTGGGTGTGGAGAACAGTTGCCTGGCAGCACAACCTCCCTTCCTGCCCTAACATTAGTTGCCAGGGCCTCTTGGCGAAACGGGAACAGTGTGTAATTTTCATGCATGTGGACCTTGGAACAGGTTTCCATTCTGTCTTCTCTGGTGGACCCCCAGCCTCCTGGACTCCATGGCCCGAACACACAGACCCGTGTCTGAGCGAGTGGACTCTGCCCTAGGAGGCAGAGATGGGAGTTGTAGGACCCTGCCCATTAGGTGGGGTGTCTAGGGATGAGCACATGTACTCTGTTTCCACAGTACAAGTGACTGTGGCATCCTGGTGATGGTAGGCCAGGAGCGCAGATCCAGGGCTGTGGAGTCCTGTGGTGGGGAAGTGGGGGTGTGGCAGAGAGGCGCAGCACATGTGTTGGGAGTGGTGCAAAGACTGGCAGCAGTGAGCTTTAGAAGGCTGGCTGCCGTTCCTGGAGGTGTTCTCAGCTGCAGACTGTGTGCCTACTTCCCCGTGGAGCGTGTTCTCTAACGCAGCTTGACCTGCCCTTTGGTCAGCGCTTCTCAGTGAGAGAGTGGGGTGTGTGTGCAAATGCTGTGGGAAGGTCCCAAAGGAGAAGGGAGGCTGGACACTGGGGTGACCTCTCTGGGCTCTTCAGAAACTTAGATTCGATTATTCTCTGAATTAAATTTATCAGGAGCCTTTCAGCTCAATTAGTTCCACTTCTATCTGTAGAAAGAGGATATTGTTGAGTTGACTGAAAGGCTGGAGAGAAAATGTAGGTCTGGGCAGATGACTTGTGCTTTTGAAATGCTCCAGTGGGACACTCCAAAATACTGTCGTTAGATGTATCTGGCGGCTGGTATTTATAAGCCAACATTTAGTAGCATGATGCTTTTCTAACAAAAATTTGTTTTGACTTTATCAGCAAACTTTTTGCAGATTTCTTTTTGGTAGTATGAATTTTAGTATATACTTCATCATTCTTATAAACATATCACCAATTATTATAAAGGGTTCTACTTCAGAATTTATCATTATTCATTGTGAGTTCTCAAAATGCTGTGTATTTATAAATTTTTTGAGACAAGGCTTCCTTATGTAGTCAAGGCTGGCCTTGAACTCAGTAGAGCCCAGGCTGGCCTTGAACTTGCAGTAATCCTCCTGTCTCAGTTTTGTGGGTAAAAGGATTACAGGTGTGTGCCACCATGCCCTGGTCAAACTACCGAAATGCAGTATACTTAATAAGGATATAATGGCCTACAGAAAAAAAAAATCACTGTGAAGGAAAGCTTTTATGAATAATTAGTTCCCAATCTTAATTTTTGTGTCACTTAATAATTTCTCTCTCTTGTAAAAGTTACATTTGGTTAAAATTACTAGAGCTGGCTTGGTGTGTGACATAAGCCACACTCGGATTTTATAAACATGTATGCCACAAGATCTCTCGTTTCCATGATAATTGGTGCCCTTAAAATACTTTTGAAAACTTGCTGCCTTTGAAACACTTCAAGGAAGCTCACACTGTGGAAGCAGCTTTTCTCTGGCCTTGAAGCCGCGCGCTGCGCTGGCATCGCCATCTTGAGCTTTCCTCATGGTGGTTTCGCAGACGCCTCCACCTTGGAACCAGTATTGTTGTGTGCTTTGCTCTCCTTTACTCTGTAGGTGTTGGGCGGTTGGAATCCCTTTCAGGATGGCATTGTGCAGGGTGCCCCCTAGCGGCAGTGTAGTTTTAGAGAAAGCAGTTCCGCGGCAGGCTTACCTCTATAACAGCGGCGTGACGCAACGGGACCTGAGTTCCTGACACATAGTGTTGTTTTTCTGTGCTTCCTGCTTGCTTGAGTGAAGATTTGGCTTGATTTGTTGCCATCGACTTACATGAAACAGTAAGTTTAACGGAGTCACCTGGGCTACCCTTCTGTCGTCAGCATTTGTGAGAGGTGCTGTATTTGGACAGTACAGAGTCCCTGTGGGCAGGAGCTAGTTCCAGAAAAGGTTTGTAAGAGCAAACATGGGCACCATGAGATGAAAACCCAAAGCAACTGCTGGGACTTCTGCAGTATGCGCCCCTTCCCTGTGGCCCCCTGCTACAGGAGCCAGAGCCCATTGCATCTGGGGTGCTCAGGCCTCCTCTTGAGACTAGAGAGACTGGAACGTGGGATACTCCAGGAGGACAGCTGCATAGCTCTCGGTAGAAATGCAGTGACGGTTTGGCTTGATGGATAGTGATCATGTGTGGGTGGCTTCTTTTTATTTTTATTTTTTATTTTTTGGTACCAGGAATTGAACTCAGGACCTTGCACTTACCGGTCAGGCCTGTGCTGAGCTGTATCCTCAGCCTGGGTGGCTTTTTTAAATAAAGGGATCAAGGTTTGGATCCCACCAAGTGGTGGTCTTCCTTTTGTGTTTCTCAGCATTGCCACCATTACTGGCATCTCTCATTCATTCATACATTTACTCAACATGTATTTATTCAGAGGTGCCTGGTGTCTTTGAAGTAGTAGAGTTCAAATAGTCATTTTAGGAAGAGTCCTGCTTACAGAGTTTCTGTTCTTAGCCCTTGTGTTAAATAACTTACAGTTATTATTTTACTGAATGCTTACACTAACCTGGAAGGCAGGTAACATTATCCTCGTGTTATAGATTAAGGAACTGAGAGCCAGGGAGGGGAACTGTTCATGTCACACAGCAGTATCTGAAAGCAGGCATGATGGACTCTAGTGCCTGGGCCCTGGAGCGTTGGGCCAGCTTTCTGGGGACACAACTGAGTGGTAAAGGAGCTGCATGGATCAGTAAAACATCTGTCTTAGGCACGAGTCCACCTGTGCATTCTTTTACTGTTTTCTGAGCTTTCATGGAAGCCTTTGGTTTTAGAAGTGGACTCAGTAGATTTGGATTAATTTATTTTTGTATGTGTGGTGCTGGTGGTTGAACTCCAGGCCTTGTGCGTGCAAGGCAAGCACACGCTCCCACTTAACTACATCCCAGCCCTAGCTTTAGCTATTTTGATCAAATGGAGACAGAAATCACCTCCCCAGGAAATGCTTCTTAGGATTCTTACATGAATGCATTGTATGCTTCTACTTCTTTCAGGGTTGCTCTCAACTAGGACAATTTGGCAAGTGCTTTTCTCAAGTTCTGCATTCTGGCGGTGGTTGCATCGTTGCTTTCCCATCAGGAGCACCTGGCAAAGCTGCCTTCAGCATGGGAGGCATTACTGTGTCTTTTGTCTTTGGTGTCATTGCATCAAGGTGCATTTTTACAGTTTCTAGGAATCATTTAGTCCTTGAGAGTTCTGCTGCAAAGAAGTGTCCTATAGGTTTGGTCTTTGGTGGTTGTTGTTTTTTAAAACTATGACTTAACTACAGCTTATCAATAAGGAATGGTGCTTGGAGGATGTTGTATCAGTACCGTCCTATGTGTGAGCTTAAACCCAAGGCCTGTATCTACTGGACATGTGCTCCACCATGGAGGTACTTCCCTAGTTTGGAGTTGAGTTTCTTGAATTCTAAGCTGAGATCTCATTTCTGGGTTGCATAGTAAGTTCAAGGCCAGCCTGGGATTACATAGTGAGAGCCTGTCTCAAAACAATTATGGAGATGATTTGCTTACCCAGGTATACTGGTTTTGAAGACTGAAGGTTTCCAACACACTCATATTTTTAATTGTAATTCATGTAATCTCAGAAGATTTGTGGGAGGTGTCCTGGGTTAAACCCAGGGCCTTGTATATACCATGCAGCTACTCCAGCACCGAGTCACACCCTCAGTTCGTGGGTCGTATTTTATCATTTTGCACCTTCTGCTTCTCTGGAAATACTTTGACTTTGTGAGCACAGCGTAGGACACTGATGGTGCACCGTGGCGTGACTCTCTGTTGTCACTGAGAGCTCTCAGCAGTTCACCATTGTTCATCTAGGCTATCTGCATCCTCAGTTATAACCAGGTTAGCAACAGTTGGTTAGTCGCAGCCAGACATGTAAAATAATGGGTTTTCATGGCTTAACTTATCATTGGATGTGCATCTGTGGGTACACGTGATTTTTCCCTTCAACCTTTTATTAAAACTTTTATTTAAAAAGTTTTATTAAGAAAGTTTATAGGGGCCGGCCAGATAGCTCAGCAGATTAAAATGCCTGCAAGCAGGCACAGGGGCCGGGGATTCCATCCCCGGGGGTGGCCATGCTGGCCCCGCCCTTGGGATGCAATCAGATGGTGATTGAGAGGGGGCATGGTGGTGCACACCTGTAATCCCAGCTCTTGGGAGGCTGTAAACAGGACAACCATTATGAGTCTAATCTAGTAGTGAGACCCTGAACAACCTGTAGACCCTTCCCTAAAATACAAAAAAAAAAAAAGCTTGCAAAAATGCAGAAAAGTCAAAAGAACTGTGCAGTGAACTTCCACCCACCCAACACAGTTTACAGTTGTTAATACTTTGCTGCGTCTTTCTCTGCCATTTTGCATTGTGTGCTTCAGAACTGAATCATTCTTAAGTAGTAATTTTTTCTCAGAGAGCTTTGCCAAGGAATTTAATTTTAGATGCTTGTTAGCACATATGTTGTGTTATATTATCTTAGAACAAAGCATTAAAAATACCAAGTCTAGTTTTATTTGGAAATAGGCTGGTTTGGAAATGTTAGGATAGAAAACTAAATCGATAGTATTTTACTATTGTTTCAAAGTCTGAAGAGCTTGCTACACTTTCTTGTTCAGTCTCAAATGCCAAGTGACTCCACATATGTAGAATGAAAGTTCCTTTGATGGTCACTGGGTAATAGAGCTAGCCAGTGCAAATCCAGGTGCAGTATCTAAGGTATGTTGGCATCATGGGTTCATACACACAGTTCTGGCATAGGTGGATTTAAATAATCAATGTCGCGAACAATTTGACTTGGTCTAGAATCTGAAAGCCAAACTACGTGGTGGGCACGCTGCATTTCCATGCAGGTAGTTCTTCTTCCTACCCCTTTTCTCCCTGGGAAATAGAATCTCTTTAAAGAATTCCTGCTTTCTTTTGGCATAGATTTTCCCCTTCCCACTTAGGAGACTTTTTCCTGTCTCAGAGTTATATGGAAGGCTTTCTTTTTTGTGAAGTAATATATATTACCCTTTTTGTAGGTAACAGAAATGATACTGTTATATGTAAAGGAATAAGAGCTCTTTGTCTTAACTGCATTCTTACATCTTCGATATTTACATAGTCTTTTTAAACACACACACACACACACACACACACACATACACACACAAATTAACATTTGGGGAATTTCCACATTTTGTTGTGTGGCTTGGTTTCCATGGCAACCTTAGGAAGACTTCAGCCCCAGGCCTGCGGTTCCCTGCACAAGGCTTCCTCATCCTCCCTCTGCTCCCTGCTGCTGACCAGCTCTGTGACCCTGAGCAGTCACTCAAGGCTTCTGTTTCTTTATCTGTAACTGGGAAGAGTTGGAACATAGTTCCCTCACCCCAAGTGTACTCCACCAGCATAACAGTTTCTTGGTTTTATGTTTTATGTTCACATTCAAGTTTTTATCGCAGTTAGAATAACTTTTATAACTGTTAGGCTGATGATTTTATGCAATGGCTTTTACTTGCCAACTGCGATTAGAGAGCATGCCTTCAAGTATGTATTAAACTACATATTGAAAAAGTTCTCACAGGCGTGTTGGTGCATGCCTATAATCCCAGCACTAGAAGGCTGAGGCAAGAAGATTGACTTGAGTTCAAGGCCAACTTGGCCCACATAATGAGTTCAAGACCAACCTGTACTGCAAAGCGAGGCCCTCTTTTCAAAGAAAGCAATAAATGAAAAATTCTATTTGTGTGCATACAGATAGCTGCATATATGCCTAGATTTTCATCAGGTAAAGGAGTAAAAGCTTATTTGTCAATAGCAGGATCTCTCATTGCATATGTATCTCCATTCACATTTAAAAATAATAAAAATATTATTTTGCAAAGCTCCATATATTTGTCCAGGTTAACTTGTATATCTGCACACTCAAAATGTATATATCTTAAAATCTTATTTTCTATAGTAAATAATTCCAAAAATTTAAATAGTGCCACACAGTTGAGATTTGTTCTTCTATTCAGTAGCCTTCATGTCTCTCTAAAACACTAATATAAAATGATCTACAAATGTTGCTTTATTTCTGGGATATTTTTCATGAAAGGATATAGCAAGACTTAAAAACACATGGAGCCTCTGGTATATGACTTCACGGTAATTTAATGCATATTTTTGATAAAATAGCACCATGTTGCGGTAACAAGGATTTCCAATGTAAGTCCCTGCAGTTCAGCTGGCTTAAGAAATGAAATAACTCCAGCAAGGAACACAGACTAAGTATATACCCACTATTTTGCAAATCATGAAATAATTTCTAAGGGCCTCTCTTGAGGCAGGGCTTTTATAACCATAACATTCCAGCTGTGGTTCTGGGAGCAGAATGTTTACTACCATCCGGAGTACAAGGATGGGAAGTGTGTTTTCTCCCTGCTGAGGGCTTAGAAAAGAAGCCGGAGTCCCTCAAGTGAGTAAACCTTTATTCAGAAAACCGTGGAGCTGCGTTCCTATGGAACTGTGGTGGTGATTGTGGAATGCGGGCCAACAAGAGGCCAGTCATGGGCAGCCGGGTGTCTCAGGCGAGATGGCAGGCTGTCCCGGCTAATCACTTCAGGCAGCTCTTGGAAAACCACTTTCTGGTTAAGTCTGCATCATGCTGTTCCACCAATGGAAAAAATTGAACATGATGAGGGTGTGTAGCTAGCGGACAAAAATACATCCAGCATTGCACAGGATCTGTTTTTAGCTTTCAACGGCTGAGCAATTGAAGTGTTAGACACTGTTTCCTGGCTTACCATAGGCAGAAGGAAGAGAGAGCTGGAGGAGGTGGATGTAGATTCTAGCTCTGTGAAACTTTTTCTGTTAACTAAACGCCCCTGAGAAAACTGGCTACATGCAAAATTTTGATGAAGGTAAGGCTATAAATGTTTATTTTCCTCCTTGTGGAGCTGAGACTTGACTTTACACGCATGATGTAAATGTTTTCTCAAAGGCCCCCTTTAGCACTACATCCTCAATGTGGACTTATTGTTTTATACTATTTCGTACATAGGTAGTATACACTGCTGAGCATACAGAATTGTTGTTTGTAAGTCTGAGGGTCTATATGCTTTATGATTTCTGAAGTTCCTGCAATATTTTATGAATTAAGAATTCTCCAAAAGCTAATTGTGTGGATAACTTTTTTTCTGATGTCTTTGGAAATTGCCGCTTCTCAGTGTGGTCACGTTAAAACATTAATTACCGCTTATCTTTCCTAGTCAGCTCTTTCAGAGTGGAGGAGGGAATTAGAATGGGCCCGAGATTAGATCCTGTAGGGTCCTGGTTATTACATAATCTCAGCAGCCTTAGATTTCAGCTGAATGGGCTTTTTGGTCAAAGAGTTCCTTTTCAAACTTGTAATTTGATGTTCACTGTGTAGTAGTAGTGTTTGTCCTTAAATTTTGAGTCAGACTTTTTAAAGAGAAGAATCTCTGCTAATCTGAGGGGAGGGGATACTGGTTTTTCAAGGCGTCGTCCTTGCGGGTTGTCCTCAAGCCCAGTTGCTCCTATTAAGGCTGAACCCAAGAGCACGGCTGTCTTGAGCAGGAGTACGCGGGCCGATCGGCGCTAATGGAAGAGCCCCAGCTTCTGTGTAGCTCTTCCTCGGCTTGACGTTAATTTGGCCCAGCATGTAATTCTCAGGAAATTGGTAGGTGGAGAGACAGAAATAGGAAGCTTTACTGAATTGGAAGATTATTTTTAGGATTTCTGGAAAGTAAGGGTATGGCTACACAGCTGCTGGAGTATTTCCTAACACGCTTCAGCATTTCGCTGTGGCTTCCATTCACCCTCAGCCATGCTCGGACTGTCCGCTTACTTTCAGTACAATGCTGCTCTGAGTTATTTTTGGGTGGGCAGTGTGTGCTGTTTCTCAGTCAGATGATGACTGTCTTCTTTGTGTGTGTGTGTGTGTGTGTGTGTGTGTATTGTGTGTTGCCGGCCCATTCACTTTCTGTACAGAAATGTCTCCTAGGAATAGGGTGGAATGGGAGGAGCGAGGGCGGGTCACTTGTTATTGATTATTTTTCCCTGTAAGCTAACAACTGCTACTCTGGCAGGGCCAGTGGCCATTGGAATAGGAACAGAGCAAGGGCTGCCTGCTGTTGCCTCTAGTGAGGTTAATGTTGGTCACTGACTTGGAGTTCTACCAGAGCTTGTGGACAGGAGGTGAAGTCCACAGGGACTCAGGTCTCACTCCCAGTGCTGTGCATGCATGCAGGCAGCGCCTTCTCCCAAGGTTTTAGCACACGTAGAACAGTTCACAAGACCTCTCCCAGGCCAGGCCTGTGGGAAGAGGTCTAGAGGTGCAAGGTAACATTCAGGGTCCTCCGGAAGAGGTTGTCCTCCTATTGCGGACCCTCACTTACCACTAAGGAAGACAGATGACTGCGCCTTGGTGGTCCCAGCTTGTGTTTCACTAGAGCAATATCTCATTCTGCAAAGTTAGTGCAGGGTTTCAGCAACTTCTTCCTGCTGGAAACATCTGATGAAAGAATCCAGAACTCGTGTTCTCCCAAGATTGGGCAGGGTACTTGACTGGGTTCATATCTGTCTCTAGGTCTGGCCTATTTGCAAAGTTTACTTGTGTGATGAGGATAAACATGGTGAGATCCCTTAGTACAACTGGGAAATTTAAAAAATCACTTCCTTCCTATGGAACGTTCAGAATAAGGCCATTTTGGACCTTTTTTTTTAATTATGAAGGGATTGTTTGCATTTTACCTTTGCAATTAAAGATACCTTACAGGGCTGGTGAGATAGCCCAGTGGACTAAGTGCCTGCTTAGACGAGCACAGGGGCCAGGGTTCGATCCCTGGTACCACATGCCATACTGGCCCCACCCTAGGCATGCTGAGCTGGCCACACAGAGACCAGGAGTGATCCCAGCACTGGAGAGACTGAAAATAGGAGGATCACTACGAGGCCAAGTTGCATAGTGAGACCCTGTACCAAATACATTAAAACAAAACAACAACAAGAACAAAAAAACCCATACATACATATAAGCCAAGGTAATAATGGGTTTATAAGGAGTGGAGAAAAAAGAAATAGCAACAATATTGAAAGTGGAAAAAGTAGTTATAGTGATAGTAGATAGGTCTGAATTTCTAATAGCTACATTTTAATAATAATGGATTTCCCATTCCTATTTAAAACAGGCTTACAAATGTTAGGGTTCTGAAAAAATCCGAAGGACTGAAATGATGTGGTACCAAGGATGTGGCATGTGGTACCAAGGGCCTGCCAAATAGCTCAGTGGATTAAAGTGCCTGCAAACAGGTGCAGGGGTTGGGGGTTTGATCCCCAGGTCTGCCATGCTGGCCCCACCCCTGCGGCACACTGAGATGGCAATTGAGACTGGGCATGGTGGTGCGCGCCTGTAATCCCAGATCTTGGGAGGCTCTAAACAGGTGGATCACTACAAGTCTGACATAATAGTGAGACCTTAAACACCCTATAGACCCTTCCCTAAAATGCAAAAAAAAAAAAAAAAAAAAAAA
>NW_004524600.1:2224740-2243410 GCF_000260255.1 Octodon degus
AAAAAAAAAAAAAAAAAAAAAAAAAAAAAAAAAGAAAAAAGAAAGAAAGAAAAAAGAAGAAAGAAAAAATGATGTGTCCAAAGTAACAGTGATGGTTAGCTGCCCAGCTGGAATGAGATTCTGGGTATTCTGGTAATCCTTCTTCTACTATTACTCTTTAATTGGGAATACTTTGGTATATTTCATTCTGATACATCAATAGAGAAATCAATAGAAACAGGTATATGCATACATGAATACATGGATGTGCATGTACATATGTGTATCACCTATAGATACATACATATATACGTGTATATATATATACACATATGACCTCTTCCAGCCTTTTTAAAATTATTTTTGGTTTAGTTTTTCGCCTTCTTACCTGACTACTTACCAACCAGATAGATGTAAAGCCCTAGGCAGACACAAAGAATTTTATTTTTCTTGGAGCCTAATGAAGTTCAAAATCGTGTATTCAGACAGTGGGCATCAACTCTGCAATAGTGTCATAGAGAATTTTAGACTTCAATATGTAAGCTACTCTAACCTATTTGATAAGACAGCTTCAAGTAGAATTCATGCCAACCTGTTCTATTCAGCCTTAGATTAAGAATTTTGGGGGACTGTTTTTTTGTTTTTTTTTTTTTAATGATCACATTCTGGTAGACTATTTAGGCATTATTAGCCTGTGCTTCACAGGAGACACTATGGAAGAGAATAGAAAAACAGCAGGCGAGCTTTGGCTTCGGGGCCAAGGTTATGTAAGGTACTTTTGGAAAAATAAACTTTACTGATAAGTGGTGGATTAAGTTGTCATTTCTAGTCTAGGAAAGGGACATGTAGGGTATGTGGTGTCAGCATAGAGTTGATCAGCGACTTCAGTAAAGGCCAGCCAATCCTCAGCATAAGCCTGGAGCATAAGAATAAGCCCATTCTCGGCCATGACATACGGCACATCTCTGCAACTGAAGAATTGTTGAAGTGGGATTTCCAGTCTGGGGATATGAAGCAGAGCTAGAGATAAGGAGGCTATAGGCTAGCAAAGCCCAAAGCTAAAATCTGTCTGATTGAAGACACGGAAAGAAATGAATCAGAGAGAATGAAAGCAAACTTGTTTTCAGAGTGTAAGTGGTGAACCGAGATTTGACACCAATAGGGATGATAGATTACAACTTCATGAAACATGCACATAAATTCCACTGAAAATTGGTAGGTGGGTCGCAGATCAATCAAAGTAACAAAACAAACTAAATACAAAACAGCAGCAGCAGCAGCAGCAGCAGCAGCAGCAGCAGCAGCAGCAGCAGCAGTAGCAGCAGCAGCAGCAGCTCTGTTTTGACCTTCCTCTGTCCACTACCATTTGGCTTCCTTGTTTTTCTTCATAGTAAAATTCCCTGAACAACTTATCTCTCTTTACATCCTCCACTTCATTGACCTCATTCTCAAACTCGTTGAAGGCAGCCTTTGTCCATTCTCAGTCTACTCCGGTCAGAAGTACATACTCAAATCCGCTAGCTCTGGTGCTTCCTTCTCAGCTCTTGTAGTAGAACCCGGCACTCAGGATTCACTCACTGCCCTCTCTGAAGTACTTTTTCCAGCTGACTTTAGAGGTACCATCTGTCCCCTTGTTTCCTCTCGGGTCAGTTTACTGGCTGCTCCTTCTGTCCAGTTCATGTGTGTCTTTTCATTTCCTTAATCTTTTCCTGACAGGAGCTCCACAATTCCCAGGACCTCTTGTCTTCCCTTTGTATACTTACACAGTGTACAGTTTGTGTTTCAACATGATTGTCATAGGTATAAGCAACACATTTGCACCTCTTGCCACTTTGTCCCTTTTGTCCCTGACTCCAGACTTGCATGTCCAATTGTCCACTCAGTATTGCCATTTGAATGTTCAATAGACGCTTAGGAAGGCTGGCACTGAGTTTGTTCTGTTAGTTGACCTTCCTTTGCCGTGATGATATGCCTTAGTAAAGGAACCTTAAAGTGGGAAAGGTATACTTTGGCTCTTAATTTCAGCAGTTTGTCATGGTTGGCTGGCTCTTTGGGGCCTGAGGTAACGCAGGATGTCTTGGTGAGAATATATGGAGGACCAAAGCTACTTGCCACATGGTGGCAGAGCAGTCAGAGAAAGGAAGGATCAGGGTCCTGAATCCCCTTCATGGCATACCCACAGTGACCTTATTTCCTTGTGGAAGTCTCCACCTCCTAATGGTTCCACCACTTCTTTATAGTGTCACACACTGGCTACCAGGCTTTTAGCGTACAGGCCCTTGGGGGACATTCAGAGTCCAGACCTTAACATCCTCACCACCAAGTCTGCTATGATCCTCCTTCCCCATTCCTCCTGTGCTTTAGAAAGTCACAGAGTTGTCCTGGACATCACTCACTGGTCTTTGTCCTTCCTGGAGAGTCCTGGGGCTGTCACCTCTCTCCTATGGTGACCTGAGTCACTCTCATGAGAGTCCTCATGGGCTCACCTTTCACCTGGCTCATTGCACTAGCTTACCACACCCTTCTGCCTCCATGTGCTGGGTGGTCTACAGTGTACAGCTGCCACAGCCATCCACTGGATGTAAGTCCCCAGAGGAATCCTCCCACTATGACCTTGCATCTCAGCGTGAACGCCACAGCGCCTCAAATGTCCCTCCAGACACTGTTGTGGCTTCTGGCTCCTGACCCACTCTGCTCCAGCCTCCCTGCCTCCTTTCCATCCTGCTTCCCTGGGCTTCTGGGCTTTCTGTCCCTCTGCCCGGAGTGCTCTTTCCTGGAACCATATGAGCTCCTAGGTCAAGTGTAGCCTTCATTATGCCTGAGCTTTCTTTCAGCACCTTCCCCTCTGCTCCCTTTCTCTTTCTCTCTCTCTCTGTCTCTGTCTCTGTCTCTCTGTCTCTCTGTCTCTCTGTCTCTCTATCTCTCTCAATTTCTGTTTTGACATAGTATGTTCACTTTCTAGCACATTTACTTTTCTTATTCATCCCTTTCTGCTGCTATATAAGCTCCATGAGAGCAGGGATCTGTTGAGTTGCTTCTGTTTGGTTCATCGCTGTGTCCACTGGGCCTGGAAAGGAAGTGGTGCAGATGAGTTATTCATAAGTGTTTATTGCATCCATCGGTGATCAGTGAAAGTACAGCCTGCCTAGGAAGGCCAAGACATAGGGAGTAAATGCTAAATGACCTTGAATACCCATCTTTTATCTTAAAAGCATACTTCTTACATTTTATTTCACAGTGTATGATTATTTTTTATGGAATATTTAAATGACTTAGAATTACCGAAATAGAAGCTTCCAGAAGATGACTCTTCATTATTATGTGGTCTTCAGAAGAAGCCCACCTCCACCCCCAGCTTGTGGCCATGTCCTACTCTGTAGCATTTGGGAAGAACATTCTAAGTCGTCCTGGGTATTGAGGATGACTGAAACATAAGGTCCCAAGAAAACAAAATGCTCAGGTGTGCAGTGTTGTTGATAAGGCAGAATAGAGTAAGTACAATTTCATCTTAAAGCTCCTTGCTTACCTTAAAATTTCAGTATTTGCTTTAGTGTTTTCACCGCCAGCCACGTAAACCCTGGTCTGGAGAAGGACAGCCTTAGAGAAGGACTTCTCCCGGTGTTTTAGTTTGGAAACTGATACAGTGAAATAGTCTACAACTATTGTTAAAAGGGAGCCTGAAAGCTAGATTGAACTTAAAAAAAAAGGGACTAATGTCAGATTTTAAAATGTAGCAGAATTTTAGATTATTTTGATATATATTAAAAATGATATAAAAGATGCAGGTTTGGTTCCTGTTTTTATTTCTCAGTGAACTTGGCAAATTAGTTAACTTGGCTAAAGTTAACTTAACTTGGCTAAAGTCTCTTCACAAATCCCATGAAACAGGGATGACTATGCAAGCTATGAAGGTTCTGTGTCCCTGGCACCTGGCATAGTAAACCCTTCTCCTTCCCTCCAGGTGTCAGTGTACTTTGAGTATCAAAATTTTGAATTCCTGTAAATTAGGAAATGTAAGCTGCACTTATTAGTACTATACATTTTTCTCCTGTAAGTTCTGTAAGTCATTAGCTAAAATCCTGTCAGATTTGTGCAGAATCATGAGTTAAAACTCCAGCAGTACTTGTTTAATTTTACCTGCAAGCCCCAGGACAACTTATATTGTAGCCAGAAGATATAAACGTACAGAAATGAACTCTGAAATAGGGAACACCTCTCTCTGAGGTAGAAAGTTACACTTGTATGAGAGTGGGAAAAACACCTATTTAAATGAGTGAGAAACATGTGGTGCAAGCCTGTTCGTTTTTCAACTCAAATGAAACAGTGTATAATGAAGAACTATTTTGCCAAGAATAACTTGGTATGGCCTCCATGGTATATTTTGGTCACGAAGCACGTTGCGAGTCTGGAGGGCAGTGTCTGCTTCCAATTTGCTGAGGTGGTGCCTTATTCACAGGTCCCCGCGCCTGCGGGAAGCCGTGTATTTGTGCTTGAGCCTCCAGACCGGATCTCCGCCGGTGCTGTACTGTGCTGTGCCGCGCCGTGGTGGGCACTGCTGGCCCAGGCCTCAGCTTGCCTGTTGTGGGATGGCGCAAGCTCATAAAAGTTAATGAAGAGAGGTTATTGAAAGGTCACGCTAATAGTTTTGAATAACATATTCATACATTACAGGAGAGGGTTATTTCCAAGTCATGCTAATGATTTTGAGTCTTTGGTTCTGCCTGTCACCCCAACAATGCAAGGTTTCTTGAGACGGGGGTGTTGGACAAATTGGAGGAGTTTGAGGGAGGAGACTTGGGAGAAAAAGCAGAGTGGGATGGAACATTGGAGGGATGTAGAGCTGGAGATCGAGATATCTCTATATGTATAAAATTTGTGTTCAGAAGAGCTTGGGTGGAAATTTTGAAATACATTTTGATAATTTCTAGGAGAAAAGGGAAATGTTTTATATTTACCAGGATTATTTCATTTTAGACTATATGGAATCTATGATTTTGCTTGAAATTTTATTTTTTAAACCTCTGAAATGTTTTCAGTTTCTATTGAGCTAGGCTGCTCAGTTTTCTTGACATTCCAAAAAACATACCAGTAATACTTGTGGGATGATTGGTCTCACCACCTCTTTTATAAGCTCAGTGCTGTTGAAACTGTCGCATTCCCCCATAGTGATTGGCTGTGTGGTCCCCAACTCCGAGCACAATGGATGAAGCATCTTGGGGGGGGGGGCTGTCATTTCTCATGTAGGTTTCCATGTAGCACCAAGCAACAGAATGATAAATAGCTACATGGGGCAGTGGGGGTGGGACTTCCAGCATTTTTGTGGCATCACTGAGCGGAGGGCTTTTGTGTTACTTAATTTTCCCCAAGTATCTGCCAATACTTAGGACATTTCCTCTCTTTAGCAAGACTACCTCCCACACTGATCTTTGACTTGGTGCCCATTACTTTGGTCATAATGGCCTGAAGGGATGGTTCTCCTTTCTGGGCCTTGGTTGAGGTTGGGGAGGCAGAGGCAGAGGGCAGTTGACATCACAGTTTCACCAGCTTTGCCACTGCCACCTCCTTCTCCTTCCCCCTCCTTTTTTTTTTTTTTATGTATTTGGTACAGGGTCTTGCTATGCGGCTGTCTCATAGTGATCCTCCTGTTTCAGCCTCCCCAGTGATAGGATTACAGACATACGCCACCATGCCTGGTCTCGGTGACCAGCTCAACATGCCCAGGGTGGGGCCGACACAGCATGTGGTACTGGGGATCGAAGCCAGGTCCGTGGGCTTGCCTAGGCAGGTGCTTAGACTGCTAAGCTATCTCCATGGTCCTGTCTTTCACTTCTTACTCTTCCTGCCCAACCTACCAAACATTGTCCCCAACATGGTGATCATGCCCTCCAATATTACACCCTTTCCTTGAACAAGCTGTGGTTTTCCTCTACTGTATTCAGTAATTTATGGACTCTGCAAGCTGTCGGAAGCCTGGATATGCAGGGATGCTGTTTTGTTGCCTGGAATTCCCTTCTCCTGTTCATCTGCCAGAATCCCCCACTTATTCCTCAGGCCCACTTAGTTATCATCTTTGTGAGGTCATCCCTAAGTTTCCTAGGAAGAATTTGAATGTCCAGTGAGTGTTTCTCTTAACCATAGAACAGAAAGGCGTGAATACTGTGGGCATAACGGTGGTGCCTAGAACTACACCTTAATGCTAATGGTCCTTTTTGCTGTCTGGCTCTTTCTGTTTCTAACCAAAGTATGTGTCTTGAGTGATGACTTCTGGAATCTTTTCAAGGGTTTTGTTGCCTTTAGGTCTTGTCAGAACAGATGTCCCTCATTTTCATGAAACTCTCACTTAAACATTTAAGTCATTGTTTTGCTACTTTTTAATATTGCTACTCGAGATTACCTTTATTCCATTACCCTGTATACAGGCAAACACTGGAGCACACACAAGAATTTAGTTTCATTAATAACTTCCTCGGCATGAATTATACTTCTGCCCTTTTGGCTCTCTGAGCAGCACCATGGCGGTAGGCAAGAACAAGCGCCTTACGAAAGGCGGCAAAAAAGGAGCCAAGAAGAAAGTGGTTGATCCATTTTCTAAAAAAGACTGGTATGATGTGAAGGCTCCGGCTATGTTCAACATAAGAAATATTGGAAAAACACTCGTCACCAGAACCCAAGGAACCAAAATTGCATCTGATGGGCTCAAAGGTCGTGTGTTTGAAGTGAGCCTTGCTGACCTGCAGAATGATGAAGTTGCCTTTAGAAAATTCAAGCTAATTACTGAAGATGTTCAGGGCAAAAACTGCCTGACTAACTTCCATGGCATGGACCTCACCCGGGACAAAATGTGTTCCATGGTCAAAAAATGGCAGACCATGATCGAAGCTCATGTTAATGTCAAGACTACCGATGGTTATTTGCTTCGACTGTTCTGTGTTGGCTTTACTAAAAAACGCAACAATCAGATACGGAAGACCTCTTACGCTCAGCACCAGCAGGTCCGCCAGATCCGGAAGAAGATGATGGAAATCATGACCCGGGAGGTGCAGACAAATGACTTGAAGGAAGTGGTCAATAAACTGATTCCAGACAGTATTGGGAAAGACATAGAAAAGGCTTGCCAATCTACCCTCTTCATGATGTCTTCGTCAGAAAAGTAAAAATGCTGAAGAAGCCCAAGTTTGAATTGGGAAAACTCATGGAGCTTCATGGTGAAGGTAGCAGCTCTGGAAAGGCTACTGGAGATGAGACTGGAGCTAAAGTTGAACGAGCTGATGGATATGAACCACCAGTGCAAGAGTCCGTTTAAGATCCAGATTTTTAATAGTGATAAATAAAGTCCTATTTGTAAAAAAAAAAAAAAAAAAAAAAAAAACTTCCTCTCCCTGGATGCACTCTGCTTTTTTTCTGTTCTGCCTTTTGCATATAGTATCTCCTCGACTCTATCTTAATTCTCTTCTATTCTGTCCTCATATCAATTTGTTAAAGGAATCGGATTCCCCCAACCAGGGATTGTTACCCATAGTTGATCAAACTATGGTAGTGTGAAGATGTTAGGGTTTTTATAAAACAGGTGTGAGTTATAAATCCCTACTCGTACTAAGTTGATTTACCAAGGTGATAAACTGTGCAGAATGCTGGGCCGCGCTCTCTGTGGAATTTATGACTTCCCGCAGTTGAGCATCAGCCATGCTTGCCCACTGAGATCCTACTCCCCAGGCATTCCGAGCTGCAGCCTGCTTTGTCCATTCATCCATCAATGTGCCTTTGGAAGGAGTCCTGCAGCAGTGAAAGGGAACCAGTGGAGCTCAACAAAGGACTTTGGCCTTTGAGGCCTTTGGCAGCAGCTTGCTTTCTGCCCACTCTATTTGTAGGGATTACTCTTCCTAAGCACTATTCCTATGGAGACAGATGTTCCTTTTGCTTGCTTCTTTGTACAAATTGGCTTCAAGTCTTATAATTAGAACTGGGCTCCTTCAAGTCTTGGTATTCAATTCATGTATTTGCAGTGCAGTTCACTGCCTTGAGGGGCAGGCTCTGGCAATATTTACAGAGTTCAAACGTGGGTCCTTGACAAAACTGAATGCATTCGTTTCAGATTTTGAGGCATATTTGTTCTTTTGATGTTGGTATTACAAATTAGGTAGTTTTGTATCCTATAATTTGTGGAATTAAAATCAGATACATGCCAACAATAGAACTAAGAAAATTTCAAATGTTCCTATAAATATATTTAATATCTAGTGATTACTAGTGAACATTACAATAAATCTGATATCACAGTACACAAAATTAGCTTTATAACTCAAAGTTAATAATAGTACTGTGTCGCCTTTCACACTTTTTCAGGTGGTTTCACGTCTATTTTCACACTTGATTCTCAATCTGTGAAATAGGTGAGGTGCATATATTTATCCTCAAGTTCCAAGCAGGCAAAATAAAGTCCAGAAAATGTAAGCAGTTGGCCCAGAGTCTCAGAGGCTGTACAGGAGGCAGCTTGACCCGTGGTCTCTGACACTAGACAGACTCCATTCTGAGACACATCTCCTTGATGGCTGACGCTCCTCCGTCACTTTGCCCAGTACAGGAAGCTGAGTCGGTGCTGGGATGCTTGCCCCTTTGTTTAGCTGGCTCTTGTCTCTGCCTAAAGATTTGCTGTGGGCAGTGAAGAGGGCCCTGGGTGAGTACAAAAATTTCGCAGGAATTCTGTGAATGCTCTTGGTAGCTCCTGGTGGTAGGACCTGAGTTCCTGTCTAGCCTCATCATAAATCTGCCTCTGTGCAGTGGTCCCAGCGCTGCTCAGCCCCGCCAGGCCCTCCTGCCAGCACCCTCACAGCACCATCTGCCTGCCTGGGCTTCCTCCTGTTTTCCATTTCTACAGCCTGCTCATTCTTGATGCAGCAGAGCCCAGGATTTGAGTTACCTGTTGCAGACATGGTACTCCTGGGAATAGACTTGGAGAGAATAACCCATCCAGGTACCCGTGCTCAAGGTGGATGAAGATAAGGCAAGTCTTGAATTTTCTCCTGGAAGGAACTTTCCTCTGGCTTTCAATGGGTCATTGATATAATTGCCAGTCAGTGCAGCTAACTTTAAAGTATTTTACTGCAAGTTACTATACATAATGTGTATTCTTGTTATTTCCAGAGACCAGGTCCTTTTTAGCTATTCCTTTAAAAAAAAAAAAAAAAAAAAAAAAACAATCTGGAAATCTATTGTTTTCATTTTCAGCCCCCTTTCAATCAACAACAAAAAATTTTATACTTGACTATTATAAAATTACTTTAGTAAAAGAGTTGGGGCTAGAGGTTACTGAAAATTGGATTTATTCTCTTAGTTCTGCACAAAAATGATAGCTGGTACATGCCTGATAAATACTGATTCGATTTGTCAAAGTGCTAAAGGACAGTAATTACAATAATTACCTTTCCTGTTGATATATTTTTCAAAAATATTGCACGTGTACTTCTTGCTACACAGTTTAGGTCTGTTCTTGGGTTTTGCCTTTTTGTGGTTAGCTTTGACCAGAGATGTTGCGCAGCTGGCCAGCATCAGGCCTCTGTAAAGCTGTCCATCATTCTGTGCTTCCCTCACTGCCTGGATGCCCCCATCCGGGCTCTTCTGTCTTTGTCATGGCTGTACATCCTCCTGGTGTGTAGCAGGCTTTCAGCTGTGCCCCATAGAGAAGATTCCTGCTTTCAGTGGGGGTCCAAATCAGCCTTTCAACATGGTGGTGGTGTTTTGTTTGTTTGTTTATTTTTGCTGGCTCAGCCCACCCTGAGGGTAGGGCTGGTGCTGCCTGCGATCCCCTGCTCCTGCCTAAGCATGCCTAAGCAGGCACTTTCCACCACTGAGCTAACTCGCAGGCTCCAGCCTTTCAACATGTAAAGTTGCTTTCATCCAGTGCTACAGGTGTTCCCTGAGCCTAGGGTCCATGGTGTCTAGCAAAGGGTGAAGTCTCATGCTGTGACTCTTGAAATAGCACATGAAGTAAAAGATTAAGCTATTGAATTTCAAATGTAGAATGATGCCTTTAGGTCCTAACCTGCTGCTGGTGCGTAGCTCCCCCACCTTAGGGCTCTTTTCAGGGGCTCACGCCCTGGCCTTTGTGTTTCTGGGAGCATTTGACAGAGAGAGGTCAGGAGCCCTTCCCCTTAGCGTCTTCACCAGACATTGGTCTTGACAAAAGTAAATAAATGCATAGACTCACTCTGATAATCTCATTTAGGAGGCACTAGTCCCTTTAACTTCCTATGTTAAAAAATACATAAAAAGTGGAAGAGAAAAGACAGCACCTGAGGCTTGGAATTTTTCAAACACGGGTCTTTCCATCTGGCTCCAGTGTCAGAGTTGGAGGCCGGCAAGCGCATGGCTCTTTCCTCCTCGAGACGCGTGGGAGAGCTGCCCGTGATGAAGTAAGTGGCCAGGGCATGGCAGGCTCCATTTCAGCCTCATTAGTTAGATGCTGGCCTCGGTTTAATAGGCTCTAATGAGCTATGAGATTTCCTGCTGCTGACCAAGTAGAAAGGCTATTTGACTTTTTCTTCTCCGACTTGAAATGTGTGTGGATCAACTCAAACAGGAGACTTATCTTTGGCCTTTTAAAAGGAATTTAAGTCTGGTGCCATTGCTTTCTCTCTCATTAACTTCCAAAGCTATTATTGAACCCACCAGAAAATATATACAATAATAAGCCCATGAAAATATGTTCAATGTGAGTAATCCTTCGGGAAGTGTGAATAAACCGCACAGAGAGGCCATACCTACTCATTAGGATGACTGCTATCAAACATAAAAACCAAAAAAAACACCCAGGAAAGAAGTACTGAGGAGGATGGGGCAGTCTTGGAACCTTCACGTACTGTGAGTGGGAATGTAGAGCGGGGCTGCCCTCATGGAAAACAGTGTGGCACTTCCTCCAAGTATTGGAAATAAACTAACCTGATGACCTAGAACTTTCACTTGTGGGTACAGACCCATAGAATAGAAAGCAATGTCTCAAAGCAATATCTCCTGTCCATATTGAGGAGCAGCGTTATTCACAATAGCCAAGAGATGGAAGCACACCGAGCGTCCGCCCATAGATGAATGAATACATAAAACGTGGCTTGTGTATGTAGTGGCATGTTGTTGTGTCTTAGTGGGGAAGGAAATCCTGTCGTGCTACTACACGGATGAACCTTGAGGACATCACGCTTTATGTAAACAACTAGCCACAGAAGGGCCAACAGTGTGTTATTCTATCACTGGGTACTTAGAGTTGTAAAATTCATACATCAAAAGTAGAGTGGAGATTGCCAATGCCTGGGCGAAATGGGAGCAGGAAGTTGCTGTTCCTCTGGTAGAATTTCAGATTTGTGAAAGGAAAGAGCTCTGGAGGTGGGTGACGGTATGGTAGTGCAAGAATGTGGGAGTATGCTTAACGCTGTGGAGCTATATGCTTGTAAGATGGTTAATTTTATAACTTTGCCACAGTAGACGCTAAAGAAAGGAACTGTAAAGTAGCTTTTCATCACTCTTCACTGTGCATTCTGGGCCTGAGGAGACCAGGAAGGCTTTGTCTCTGTGCAGTGAATGTCACCCCATGGCAGCCCCATCCCAGCCCTCCCTTCTCTCTCAGAAAAGGCTGCTCACTCTAACACGTGCTTGAGAACATTTTTAATGCCATTGGTGAGGTCAGCTTCTGTCACCAAACTTATTTCAGCCAAGGCCAGTTCACTGTGGTTTTCACATTTGGGGCTTTGTTTTTCCTGCTTAGTCAAGTAGAGAACAAAGGGCCACCGCTGTCCCATCAGGAGCCCCCCCCCCCCCCCCCCCCGCTGCAGCTTGTCAGCAGGTGAGTCTCGGGGCTGTGTGTCTGGTGGTGGCAGGGATGAGCCAAGCATGACTCACCTGAGCACTCTCACCTGCTCTCACACAAAGACAGGTGTTTCACTGCAGGCCAATGCTGAGCTGGTGCCTTCAAGAGACTCGAGGAACAGACAGCGCTGACTTCCGTTGCCTCTTCCGGGCAACCCTGTTGAGTCAGGCAGCTTGCAGACATCTCACATATTATCTTGACAGTGATTCTGGACACCAGATAATCTGCATGTAAAATGCTTGATAGCATTTTCTTGTATTTGTTTTGCAGGATTGCTTCGAGGAATACCTGGATTAATTTCCCATGCTTTTTAAGTGTGCTGCGCTGCTCCCAAGGCCATGTAAAGTTGGCTGACCACTAACCTCTCTCTGAGCAAAAGCCAGATCCCAGGTAATCCCAGCTCACCTACCTGCAGTTCATAGCAAGTGCATCCCTGTGTTCAGGTAATAATAATGGCTTATAAGAGTAGGAGGTTATCTGCATGACTGGCAATGTCAGAAGTTGTTGACTTGAGCCGTTTACAGCTCAGCATATTACTATGGCTTTACTTTTTATACTTCATTTTTATACTTTTCTGCTGGATGGTTAAGACCAAGATAAAGCAAGACCTATATAACAAAAAATGTAACTTTTGTATCTGACAAGTTCAGTCAGATCCCCTCAGGATTTACCCCGAAACCCTGTACCTCAGTTGTAGATATTTTGTCAGTGTCAGCCATTATAGACTACTGGTCTATATTGGATTACTTTGCAGAATTCATGCACCTACAATATATGAATGACAGTGGAATACCCATCTCTGACAAAAGTAAACAAAAAAGGGGGACATAAATAAAGGACCATTTTATAGTGAAAAAATATGTCTGTATATACAAAATAGTTAGCATAGATATACAACTACTTTCTCTTAGTTCAATAAGAAAGTTTGAACTAATCATGCTTAGACAAGATGTCATGTCTGTATCTTGTACTATGAATACTACAAAGACAACAATATGCAATGTATTAATTATTATAGCTGTCCTAACCTGTTTTGAAACTGTCTCATTGCAACTTCTTTCTCAATAAAATTAAATAAAAACAAAAAATGGCTTAATTATTTGGTCCTGTCATATTTTTAAAAATTTGATAACTGCCACCAAAGAAAAGCCAATCCATTTGACTTCTGTTTTGCACCTGTAGATCCTTAGAATATGAAAGAACTTAAAAGCCTACTAGCTTTGCCTGGGAACCTAGCTGGAGACGCCAGCTCCAACTTGCCATGCTAAGAAAGGAAAATGGGGCAAGGTTTGGAGTGGGTGTCACTTTGCACTTGGCTTCACTGGGTCTGAGAAGGGGCTTTGTTCTGCTGTGCACACTCTAACCAGTCTACTGTGGATGTGCCTCTCCTTATGCTGTGAAGTGAGGGTGCTTGATGGCTTTGCACCGCTCTGGAGAGTCACTTTATGAAAATATTTTTATGTCCCAAATGGAAGCTCTTAATATGATCCTTTTTTTTTTCAATTTCAGCTTTGTTTTTGAGAACTTATATTACTGGTCTCTTGTGATATTCATACTCTGTGGTATGTGAGGACTCCTAGAGTCTAGTACCTGGGTTGTGTTATTACAAATGGAGCTTTTGTGAAAAGTCTTTTATGAAATCAGCCTTCTGTATCCAGGGGTCGTGCACCCACAGATTCAGCCATCTACAGCTTGAATGCACTTTTTTTTTATTGTATCTACTAAACATGTGCAGATATTTCTCGTCTTTACTTCCCAAACAATTAAAATATAGAACGGTTATTTACATGGCAATTACATGGTATTAGGTATTATAAGTAATCAACAGGTGATTTAAAGTGTTTGGGAAGCTATGCATAGATTATATGCAGATACAGTGATACCTTGGAGCCAAAAACAGATTGTTTTGGCTCAGAAGGGTAGCAAATCACAAGGAAATTGGTTCCAGTTTGTATGTCAAATACCAAATAAATGTTGCGTACAAGGACAACATTTTTCATTAAAATGTGTTGAGTACCAAATTTTGCAAGTTTCAAAGCAATAGAGACCAAGGTATGAGTACACTACCATGCCATTATAAATAAAGGACTTAGGCATGGAGGGTTTTGGTGTCTGATTCCCCAATATTAATGGGTCATGAGCTCTGTAGTCACTTACATGAAATGTGTCTCTCTGGTCAATGAAAGACTGTGTGTCTGGACTGACATTTTAAAGACTGGAAGAGCTAACAACTCACTCTGCCTTAACTTTTCTTTTCAGGAATTGTCAGTTCAAAACCTGCCACCACCAAGCCTGAGAGAGATCTCTACCTTCAGGCGATTTTTATACTTGTGCAAGTCTGCAATGACATTGTACTACAAATAATGTGTTTAAAATAGCCCATGGGTGTGCAGCAGTAGCCTTGTGCAACAAGGGGAGCCAACTCAGTAAGTAACTCTTGTCTCTACTTGTGAACTGGGTCAGGCACAGAAGAAAGTTGTTTCCTATACGATGCACAAAGAGGTTATTTTTTAGAAAGTCTAGTGATAATGGGATGTGATTTAGGTGATGGCTTTTACTGATGTGGCTGTACTTAATTTAGGTTAAAATGGGCAACTCCGAGAGTCAGTACACCCTTCAAGGATCTAAAAATCATAGCAATACTGTTACTGGTGCTAAGCAAAAGCCTTGCTCCCTGAAAATACGTAGCATTCATGCAAAGGACGAGAAGTCGCTGCACGGATGGACTCACGGAAGCAGTGGAGCAGGGTATAAGTCCAGGTCCCTGGCCCGCAGCTGCCTTTCTCACTTCAAGAGTCATCAGCCTTATGCGTCAAGACTCAGTGGGCCCACGTGCAAAGTGTCCAAAGGCATCACCTATGCCAAGCACAGGACAAGCACCTCAGGAAATGATTTCCAGGGCAACAGAGCTGCTTTCTCATCAGAGAACAGCTTCCACTACGATGACCACAAGCCAGCAGACAACCGCATCACCTCGCGAGACTGCAATGGACACCTTCTCAACTGCTATGGGAGAAACGAGAGTGCTACCCCCACTGCCCCAGGTGAAGACCGCCGTAGCCCCAGAGTGCTCATCAAGACACTGGGGAAGCTGGATGGGTGTTTAAGGGTCGAGTTCCACAATGGTGCTAACCACAGCAAAGGGCCTGCGGAGGACCCCAGGGGTCCAGTGCAGCTGCTGAGGTACTCACCTACATTGGCATCAGGAACCTCCCCTCTGCCAGAAGCCAGGAGGGACTCTGGTGCTGACTCCCCAGCCAGCCAGCGCCCTTCTCCCACTGACTCTCGCCTTCGTTCCAGTAAAGGCAGCTCTCTGAGCTCGGAGTCGTCCTGGTATGACTCCCCTTGGGGCAATGCAGGAGAGCTGAGCGAGGTGGAAGGCTCCTTCCTAGCTCCCAGTACGCCTGATTCCAGCCTTCAAACCAGCTTCCCACCTGATGATGTCAAAAAGCCTTTCAACCAAAGCTCTTCCCTCTCTTCCCTTCGGGATCTGTACAAAGATGCCAACTTGGGGAGCCACTCCCCCTCTGGCTTCTGCCTTTCTGATGAATATATCGATTCCCACACCAGCCTGAGCAATCGCGTCTCTTTTGCATCTGACATTGATGTGCCCTCCAGGGTGGAGCAAAGGGACCCCATCCAGTACAGTTCCTTCACCCTCCCCTGCCGGAAATCCAAAGCCTTAACCGAGGATACTACGAAGAAGGACACCCTCAAAGGCAGAATGCGACGCATCAGCGACTGGACTGGAAGCCTCTCCCGGAAGAAGAGGAAACTCCAGGTGAGGACACTGCAGAACCGAGGGGATGGTCCCTGAGTTTCCCTATCTGTTACATGGGCATGGCATTGAGGAGTTACCTGGAAGCCTAGGTAAGCGAGTGGAAGGGAAGCTCTTAGTGCAAGACCTGGTACACCTGTGCAGGTGGGGTTTTTCTTCCTTATTTGCATGAGATGCATTTTTACATTTAGCCCAAACTTCTGTCTCTCCATGTCTTAGCGGATGCAGTGAGCAAGCCAAATGCCGCAGACTAGGTGGGTTGTACTACGGGCAGATTCCTTCCTGTTCTGGAGGATGGAAAACCAGAGATCAGGGTGCCAGAATGGTCAGATGTGGGAGAGGCCCATCTTAGCTGCAGATAGCCTCCTTCTCACTTTGTGCTTGCCTAGTAGGGAAGAGAGAACCCTAGTCCCCTATAAGGACGTGTGGTGTCATCTAAATCTAATTCCCCTCCCAAGGTCCCATTGCCCAGGACCATCCCACTGGGGGTTAAGGTTCAACATAAGTATTTTGCAGGGATACAAGAATTAATCATGACACCCGGATTCCATGCTGGCCTCTCTCATGATGTATGAGCTCTGCACACCTTCTTGTAGGACCTCACCACTATCAATTAACAAGGCTGGGGAGACTCACTGGATGAATGAGTTATTGGGATTTTGATAGAGGTCTTTAAACCTAAGCAAGAAAAAAAAAAAGGTTATTTTTAGAGAAGTAGGCTCCCTGAAGTTGGTATTTCTTGGAGAAAATTTAACTTGCTCTGCTGAAGTCGGAAGGCAGCTATGCTCACCACTGTACCACCAACGCAGACTGCTGAAGTTGGTGTAGGAAAAGTTTATATCTATTGTGTAATCTGGCCACATCCTCATAGCTAGTCAGATTTTGAAAATAGTTTATATCCAGGTACATGTAATAACAAAAATATAATATTGAATAGGAAGCATAATGATAGTAATTTTCAAGTTATATAAAGTTCTATTAGGGGAACAAAGTGGCTTAGCCGCCAGGAAGAAGAATAACAGCCTGCCTTTTTAGAGTCCAGTGGCATTTGTTAGATGTTTGGGTGGTGGTTGTTTTTGCTTTTAATTATAGAAGGGAGAAAACTGTTCTCTTCATTGTGCAGTGTAAGCCAAAGAGTTGAGGCAAATTTGAATGGGCTATTAATTTCTAGTACAGTTGTCTTAGTCATTCTAGATAAATATATAAAATTGTGTTGCACTTTAAGAGTTAAAAATAATGAAACTGCCCTGAGTCAATGACTTCCGGTTCATACAGTTGACCACTGGTTACTTCCTGCTTGCCACGGTCACCAACCTGGAGACTCTGCTTGGGTGCCCATTCTGCTTCCCACAGAGGTGAAGAGCAGGTGAAAGTCATCCTGTCTCTAGGGTCTCTCCATTTTCCCAAATACAGTCATTTGCTTACTCCATAGTTATCACTTCTTACACTAAACTACAAAATAGTGGCGATTTCTTTGGCCTTTTTCTTTTGCCTCCCACTTCCCGAACAGCAATAATAGCAGAGCACGGTGGGGGCGCAGCCCCTGCAGACTCTGGCACTGCAGCCCACGCTGAAAGCTCTGCATTCTCTTGACTTGAGTGTTCCAGGGGCAGTCCATGTTCAGCTGCCAGGGACACAACTTACCTAGTGTGTCCCCTACTCGATGCTGGCCGGGAGCCAGTTACTGCCCATGTCCCACTTGCGCTGCGTGTGCCTGTGCCCTGCTGCACACACAGCTCCATGGAACCCATTGAGTTCGCTTCCCAGTTCAAGGGCTGACCACTGTTCTCACGTGCAGGCCCTCACTGCTCAGCCCAGCCCGGAGAAGTGAACCTCCTCCAGGTTTGTGTCATCTGAAGACTTAACTCTGAGGGGTTTGGGTTCCTGAAGATTTAAGAACACAATGGTTAGGAAAGCTAGAAAGGATCCCCCTTGTTAAAGACACAGAAGCTGAAGACCTGTGGAGTTTGAGGGTCCTTCCTGAAGGCACGTGCCTAGTCAGGGGGAAGGAGAAGTTTATTTTGCCTCACAGTCCATAGTCAGTTGGCTCCAAGGCAGGGTGGCATGGCAGAGGGGCATCGCGGAGGAGGAATAGTCCATGGCATGGAGGCAGGAAGCAGCAGAGGGATCCAGGGAGGGGGAGGGAGCTGCACTCTTCAGGCCACGGCCCAGTGACCCACCTCCTCCAAGCAGGCTTCACCTCCCAAGTCACCTTTGATCATAAGCTCACCAGTGACCAAGCTGCCGATGACTCCACGCATCCTGGATCCAGTCACCTTCCCGGAACCCCACCTCTGATCATGTGAGGCTTTGGGGGACATCTAGATAGAAACTGTAACAAGGACTGATGCCATTTCTATAAAACCTGGGACCTTTTCCCCTCAGCCCGTAGCCCAGGTAGTGTTGATCGCTACCATTAATTATTTGTAGCTATGGAATAATAAGATAAAATACTTAAGGGTTTTTTTAAAAAGTGGCCCATGAAGGCAGCTTTTAAATTTTGCTTGTGTTTCCACAATTGATAAATCTGTAAGTGGGAAAGGAACTAATTGTTGTTTAATTTTTTTGCAAGGATGCCACTTGTGTTGGCCAGAGCTTTATTTTCCTTTTACAATTTAAAGCAGACATCAGGATTAGATTTTTAAAAACTGCAATCTAGGCATAGGAGCAATTTGTGATACTATATCATAATAAAGCAGCAGACTACTGCCCTACCACCCTCTCCCTCTCTCTAATTCCTGCATGCCAGCAAGGTGGTGGTTCAGAGAGTCTGGCCTGATGTGTAGATGTTTGTTTTGACTTTTGAAAAAGGGATGTAAGAGAGAGCAATCTTTTATGTATAGGGCTTTGAACCTGCCCTTGCGGGAGCCTGAAAGCAGATTAATCCATAAAAAACCTACACAACTCCAGAGGAACAGCACATCAGTAAACTGGTGAGAGAGGAAAGTAAGAGAGGGAACGTGTGCTGGTGGTAATATGTGCATGAATCACACGAACTCTTCCTACTAAGAATCTTAGGTACAGTGAGACCTTGATGACCTGGTTCAACATGCAGTTGC
>NW_004524600.1:2243947-2244962 GCF_000260255.1 Octodon degus
TTGGGATTCTTCTAGCTCAGTCTCCTGAGCAGTGGGTGATAGCTGGATTATGGGTGTGCCCAGCTTGGTGTTGATTTTTAAAGCTTCTTCTTGGAAACAACAATTTTTAAAAAAAAATATTTATTGGGCAAAGGAAGATACATGGCCATGCCTAACTTCAATGAAAGGTAGGGGGCAAATACTATCCTACCATGTATCTAGGGAAGAATCAGAAATACTCTGCAGGAAGTGCTGGCAGACAAATACTATGAGTGTGAATAAGTTAGTACTTTGTCCTTGGGCCGGGGGAGATAGCTCAGTAGAGTAAGTGCTTGCCTGGCAAGCACTAGGTCCTGAGTTCAATCCCTGGTACCACAAAAAAAGCTACTTTTTCCTAGAATGTGAGGAATGCTGATCAGTTTTCCTTCAGCTGCTGAGGAGTTAGTAATGCCTTCCCCCTTTATTGGGGTATAATTGACAAATAGAAATTGTGTATATTTCCAAGTCTGCAACTTGATACTGGGAAGTACATATTAGGATCATGACAATTAAGTTAGGTAACATAATTGTCACTTCACACTTAGCCTTTTTTGTAGTGAGAACATCTTTCTTTCTTTTTTTTTTTTGGTACCGGGGATCAAACTCAGTACTCTGTGCTTACCTGGCAGGCGCTTATGCTGCTGAACTATCTCCCTGAACATTTCAAGTGTATTCTCTCAGCAAATTTCAAGTGTAAGAAAGTGTTAACTGTAGTCACCCTCATGCACATTTAGTTCTCAGCCTTTATTCAGCATGTGTAATTGACATGGTACCCACTGCCCTCCTCCTAACTCTCTGTGCCCTCCTTTTTCTTTCTCCTCCCAAAAGAGTTATTCTTTTGGATTCATATGTACGTGAGGTCATGCAGTGTGTTTCTGTGGAGTGACATCCCTTTCTGCTTTGGGGTATAGTATCCTAGTTGTCAGACTGTGTTGGCCTTTGTTTCTGGTTATCTGATTGGGAGGATAGGGAAATTATGTGTGATCTCCCTCCCCCT
>NW_004524600.1:2245084-2246940 GCF_000260255.1 Octodon degus
CCTCCCTTTCTCCCCCACCTTTACACTTACAACACAGTAACTAGGAATGCTCTCTGAAATGATATAAAGACTTTTTAAAAGTTTCTTAGGGCCAGCCAGATAGCTTAGTGGATTAAAACGCCTGTTTAGGCAGACACAGGGACTCAATATCAGGTGTATGGTGCTGGGCACACTGAGAGGCAGTTGAGACTGGGTGTGGTGGCGAGTGCCTGTAATCCCAGTGCTTGGGAGGCTGAAAACAGGCTAACTATGAGTCCAATCTGTGTAGTGAGACCTTGTAGACCCTGTACTAGACACATAAAAGAAAAAAAAGTTTCTTGAAGATTTTTAGCTAAAAGTTCATCACTGGCTGTGAAGATTATATATTGAAGCTTTAGAAATTGACTACAGACTGGGAAAACTCATAACTATGCATGGTGAATCAGTTATAAACGCTAGGCAGACACTTGTGCCACTGAGCTATCTCCCCAGTCCCCTCAGTTACAAGTGCTAATATGTGCTATTTCTGCGTTTCTCAAGGAGGAACTGCTGCCTTGTTAGGGTTGAGCACCTAGTAGTACTACAACTCGAAGTCTGCATCGTGAGAAATGATGACAGCGTGCAGCCTCGCCACTTGTGTGCTTTTCTCTGGCAGCACTGCGCTTGTCTTGAAACACCCCAGTGCGGCTTGTGCAGGGTGACAGCGGTATCCCAGTGTTCTAGGGCAATGAGTCAGAGGGTCATATTCATAGCTGAAATAATGTTGATGCTAGCTAAGTATTCTTTCATCTCCTAGGAGTTTCTGACGATCAACAAAATGATGACTTAAAGAACAAAAAAATCTAAAATATTTTGAAAGTTTCCAAGTGACTCACAGCAGCTAGCTTGCTTGTTTTGCTCTACAGATGCAGCAGGGTATAAATAGATGTGCTATGGCCTGTAGTGTGAACACAGCAGAAAATAATATTTTCATTACTAATAGCTCTGTTTGGGGCTCAGATGCTCGTAGCTCCTGGGCATTTGGAAATATTTCTCAGTTTCCTCCTGGTGATTTGCCTACATAAGACTGCAAATAAATGCTCTCTCATTTCCAGGTGTGTTCCTTAAAAGAAAAGTTTTCCACACTAGACTACCGTAAATAAGACCTTTAATCCACAGTCCTGGACCAGCCTTCCCCTGGCTTTTGTTGTTGTGCATACGAAATATTATTGGAGGTGTACTAGCCGCGGAGTAGACTTGAAGGAGCTTAGCTTTTTCTTAGCAGCTGCCGTAATCTAAGGCTGCGAAGACGAACCTTTCAGCACTGTCGCTGAGGCCAACAGCCCACTGCTGCCCTTGTGCCGTAGGCTCACCACCACTGCTCTAAGCTGTACATTTAGAATGTCAGCACATTTTGAATTAGACGCTCACTTCCTGCCAAAACGTTTAGCTACTGCTACTGGCCAATGGGTAGCCTTTATCACTGTTACTCTTCTTGAATGACAATATAGACATTAGAACACTCAGTCCTTGTTTTCACCTCTACATGTTCATCTCTGTGTTCAGTGTATCTACTCCAAATCAAGAGGCGACCATTATAATATATCTGTGAATTTTTTAACTGCTTGTTTGATTTTTTTGAGGTTAGGGGAGTTTGAGACAGTCTTGCTATGTAGTTCAGACTAGCTTTGAATTTACTATGTAGCCCAGGCTGGCCTGGAACTTGTGGCAGTCCTCCTGCCTCAGTTTCCCAGGTGCTGGGATTATAGGCATACACCACCATGCCTGGATTACTTGTTTGATTTTTGCATTATGGAAAAAAATGTTAAAAAGTCATGTCTTTGGCCTTCCCAGTATGTATAATAAAATGGGTGCTTAAGTAAAAGGATGTGTAGGGT
>NW_004524600.1:2247045-2280368 GCF_000260255.1 Octodon degus
AGATGTGAACAAACAAATATATTCTTTTAATGAAAGAAATTCCCAAATTAAGTAAAAAAAAAAAAAAAAAGAAAAGAAAAGAAAAGAAAAAAAGCTGCAATTACTAACCAGTAACCTTTGTAAACAAGGAATCCTCAGGGTATGATTCCTTGTTTACAAAGGATACTGGTTAGTAAAGTTAGTAAGTTCATAAAATGAGCTGGGAAAATTAGATACTAGAGATGTCGTGAATCAAGATGTCTGGACGTGGGTTATTGTCTAGAAGTTGAGCAAAGTGTGTGTATTGCATAGAAGAAGTGTGTGGGGTTTTGCAGAACAGCACCAGGTCCTAGCTATCCCCATTACCCTGCCATAGAACTAGTGATTTTCTAACTTAGGTTTCAAATAGTCTAGAAGGAAAATAGATCTCAAGAAACATACATTCTTTCTGGGAAGACATTGATTTGCGGTTTGTAAAGAAAAAAGAAATGCATTCTGAAAAATCTTCCCTAGTGTGTTTTAAGTGTACTAATTTCTTAATGCTAAACATATGTTCGATTTAGGAGACCCAGTGGTATTTTATTTAAGTGTTGACTTCACTGATATAAATTGGGTTGGGCAAGACCACTTCTAAAATTCTTTTTGGTTTGAAGGCATGATAATTACAGATCTGTTTTCATTATAAGAACATTCCTCTGACCAGCATTATTAGTGACCACTGGGTGACACTGAGGCTGTGTTGGGGGCTCTGGATACCTTCACCTCTGACAGTGGTCACTTGTATGGCACACAGGAACCGAGGCCGAGCTTTGACAGCTGCTCCGATGGACTGAACACAGATGTGCAGCTGCCCTCTCAGACGCCTGCCCTCCTGTGGCCAGGGGGCTCGGCTCAGATCCTGTCTCACAGAAGCGAATCTACTTATGCGATTGGCAGCGATCCCCTTCAACAGAACATTTACGAGAATTTCATGCGGGAGTTGGAAATGAGCAGGACCAACACTGAGCGCGTAGAAACCTCCACAGAAACCGTGGAGTCCAGCAGTGAGTCACTAAGCTCACTGGAGCAACTGGATCTGCTCTTTGAGAAGGAGCAGGGAGTGGTACGGAAGGCTGGGTGGCTTTTCTTCAAACCCCTTGTCACTTTGCAGAAGGAAAGGAAGCTGGAGCTGGTTACTCGGAGGAAGTGGAAACAGTACTGGGTAACGCTTAAGGGTAAGCACCTTCGCTGCTGGCCGTTGCCCCCTTCCCTGGACTCCTTGCAGGAAAGCGTCACTGTGGTCCATGTCTCTCAGATTTAATGTGAAAGATGCAATACAGAATCTCAGGGTGTGCTTTACCATAAAGCCTTTGCCAGATGCTTACTACCTGCATATATATTACTGAGTCAAATAATGGTTTCGTTTAAAAGCCATTGCTTATTATTTTTTATGTATTACTGTATCACTCTTTGACACCGTGTGTGTGTGTGTGTGTGTGTGTGTGTGTGTGTGTGTGTAGGGGGGTTAAGCTAAATAAACTATGAAACATAGTTTAGTTTTGGGAACATAGGTCTTTAATTTCACATTCTGCATTTTTCCAGAACTGCAATATAGTTACCTTTGATAGCTTGATTATCATTTTTAACATCATCTGGATTCTTGAATTGTAGCATTTCACTTTTATGAACTCGAAAGCCTAGCTTACTAGCAAGTGGGTCAATTTTTTTCTCTTTCTTTCTTTCTTTCTTTCTTTCTTTCTTTCTTTCTTTTTGTTGTTGTTGTTGTTGTTGTTGTTGCTGGGGATGGAGCCCAGGGTCTTGTGCATGCTGAGCATATGCTCTATCCCTGAGCTCTGCTCCTAGACCCACGTGTAACTTTTGTTTCTGCCTGTCATACTCCCTCCCTCCACTCTTCTCTCACCCTCTCTCCTCCTCTTCCTCACCCACCGTGAAAGAAATAGAAATAGGAATTTGTTAAGATGGTACACATTTTTTCAAGCATTTCCATTTAAAAAAATCTTCTTGCTTTGTTCTTGGTGATTGTGTAGATTTGAAGAAATCTAAGTGTCCTGTGAGGCAGGGAGAGGCCCTTGATGCACACGGTGTTCCTTTATACCGACGCAAACAGGAGGAGCAGCCCCTGAGCCCAGCGGCTTGGAGAGCTTCCACAGCACTCCTGTGTCCCTGTCAGAGGCTCTGACTGTGATATTTCAAAAGTCAGACCTTGTTATCAGGTGACGCCTTTCCCCAGCGTGAAAGAGGACAGAAACGGGAGTCACATCTGCAGACAGCATGTGTGAAATGCCCGGAAATGCCCAGAGCCCTCTGGATCGCTGCCTCCTAGCTTTCTTCCTTTGTCCTCTGTTTCCAAACAGTAGCAACCTTCCCCTAACCTTGCAGAGCCGAGAGCAGGTTCTGATTACCCATAAGCCCCTCTGATAAATATACATTTTAAGAAATGCTGTTCCCTGGTGGAAGGGGAGTGAGAGAGTGAGCTGCGGGGAGCCAGTGACCTGTCCCCACTGTTGATGTCTCTTTTGGCTCTAGATTGGCATCCTGTGGCATGTTGTGGCTGAGAGGGGCAAAGAACTTAGTATTTTATATGGGAGAAGTAGTTTTATGTGAATGACAAGAGATTTGGAAAATTGGAATAATGTGTTGAATCTAGTAAGCAAATAAATAGATCAAAGGACTAAGACATTATATCTTTTTTTTTTTTTTTTTGAGACAGAGTCTCACTATACAGCTCAGACTGGCCTTGCACTCATTTTGTAGCCCAGGCTGGTCCTGAACTTGCAACAGTCCTCCTGCCTCAGCCTCTGGAATGCTAGGATTATAGGTGTATGCCACCATGCCTGGATGAGAAGTTAAGTCATACGGCTTAAAAGTCAAAGAGTTACTCAAGGATAGGCTAGAGAGATATGACTGCACCATGGTTTGTCAGGTAGTAAGGCCAACGTAAAAGTCAGTGTGCTTTAAAAGAAAGAATGTGACCCTCACCTCTACCATTAGCGGTGTCATGTCTTTTTGCAAAGGAGGTGATAGTCTCCTTCCTTCTCCCTGGTCAGAGTTGGCATTTCCCTCATAGTGGGCCTGATGTGTGTTGGAGAGGACTCGTTCATAAATAAGAAAGCTCCTGAGAAGGCTGTGCCTGAAGGGCAGCCACCTGGAGAGATGAGCACCCCCGCTGGGTGGTGGCAATGTGTATAGGGGCTGAGCATCTGGAATTGTTCATGAATCATAGGGCCTCTCTTACTATATTTATAGTGGATGGACTTGATCCATAATGTGTCATGTACCTCCTTTTTTATAAAGTAAAATTTGTCTCTCTTTAAAATCTGTTTTATTTATATACTTATTTATTTGGTATTGGATCTTGCTGCACAGCTTGGACTTGTAGTGATCCTCCTGTCTCAGCCTCCCCAGCACTGGGATTATAGGCATGCACCACTATACCCGGTTTCCATGGCTGGCTCAGTATGGGGCCAGCATGGCATGCAGTACTGGGGATTGAACCTTGGTCCTTGCCCTTGCCAGGTAGGTGCTTAGACAGCGAGCTGTCTCTCCAGCCCAAAACTTGTTTCTTAAAATTAATGCTTTTGAAAGTTCTTCCCTGCCTGCTTTGAAAATCCTGTGTACATCTCCACAGCAGCGGATGGTGGTGGCCATATCTTACCTGGAAGAGCAGAACCATCCCTGACAGTGAAAGTATTTTGAGCCATATGGCATGGAAGAGGCTTAAGGATCTAAGACTCTTTATCCCAGCCAAAATAAGACCTAGCATGAGAGTGAGCCTCTGTGTTATAAAGAGACCCCATTTTTTTTTTCTGACTTTCAAAAGGTTAGGACAGGACTGTTGGAGGTCAGGCTGATTATGTGTCTCTGAAAACAACCACCACGTTTATTTTATTTTATTTTTTTCAAAGTTTTATTGATAAACAGATAGCAATGAGACAGTTTCAAATCAAATCGGAAGTACAGTTTCAACAAATAACACACTGCATATATTCTTCTTAGTGGTTAATTGCTGTACAAGATGCGGACTTGTGATCCTATTTACAAACACCATTAGAACAAATCATTCTATTCATTAAGAGAATGCAACTATATATCTATCCCAACCACTTTGAATACACAGATACAAAATGGACATTCATTGGTATACCCCATTTTTTCTAAGTTCCATTATTGAATATTATAGGTGTGTAAACTCAGCAAAATATTCTAAAAGAGTCCAGTAGCCCATAATAGCATTGGGTCTTCTGTTTAACTGGCAATGTCAGAAATTATTGACCTGAGTCCCCCACAGCTCAACTTAACAGCATGGCTTTATTTCTTATATTTCATCTTCATACTTTTCTACTGGATGGCTAAGACCAAGGTAAAGCAGGACCTATGCAACAAGAGTTGTAGCTTTTAACCACCACGTTTAGAACCCAAGGCAAGTGGGAAGACAACACCATACCTTCTTGTTTTTCCTGCTTCAGACAACAATGCTCTTCCACAACCAGATTTTCAGAGCCTTGTCTTTGTGGGTGGGGGTGGAGGGCTTGAGTCAACGTCAGGCAGGTGTCAGATGGAAGCTGGAAGAGTCCCTTGCCTGTTGCCTCCTGTCTACCCTGAAGCAAGGTCAGAACTTCTGCTGCTGAATTCAGGGGCGGGGGTGGGCTGGAGGGTTTTTTCTGTTGGTTTGTTTTTTGTTTTACTATTTTAAGGTCTCCTTCCCTTCTCTCTTGGAGCTTACTTGTAAAACACTTCAAGATGCATGGATAAAAGGTGCTTTGTAAGTGTTATCACACACACATTCCTCATTTCCTTTCAGCCTTGGCTAAGCTGGTGATAAAGATGTTTTTCCCAGCATGACCTTTCCCACATGGCTTTCTACACCTTTTTCCTCTGTGAATTTAGTATTTTTATAGCTTCACTTTATTGCCTTAGAGACCAAATAGCAATGTTTGGACTTAACTCTTTGGTTTAATGCTAGTTAAAAACATATAGGGTCACTTAGGCAGAATTCTAAAATTATACTCCAAATATCTATGTAGGTAAATTGGAAAGAGAGAAGTTACCTGTGAACTATCTGGTGAACTGCTTGCATTATATGTACAGGAATGCTCAGGGCACCAGTGTTTTCCAGGGTTTCGAGGATGTAATGAATTTTTAGCAAGGGTAATTCTGCTTTATACCTGGCTCTCCCAATGAGTGGCTCTTCATGCAATTCACAGACTTCCTAGAATGTGCAGTTCACAGGTCATTAAAGATGCCCCTCAAAAGGCACAGCATACTTGGTGCAACTTAAGGGAGGCCATCAGATGGCTTTGGGAAGCTAGTGTTTCTGTCCAGAGATGGCCCTGCAACAGCAAACTGAGGCCAAGTGGGGGACAAGAGGTATCAGAGGCAGCGTGTAGTTAGGAGAAGATTGAGGCTGATGGCTCTCTTCCACTGGTGCTATTTCTTCTCCTCTCCTGCTGTACATCCACTGCTGGTATAGTCTTTTTTTATGAGCAGAATATATTTATTGAATGAAAGAAAGCTCCTGTCCCAAGAGAGGGATGGGGGGGCGAGTGGGTAGTCCTCCCCCCCATTTTTTTTTTCTTTTTTTGGTACAGTCTTTAAAGTTTTTTCTGCTTCATTGGCCAGGAGACCATCCATTGCCATCCCCTCAGGATGCCCGCAGGCCTGGTGGCACAGGTCGTTGCTGATGGCTATAGCATGAGGGTGGGTAAAAGGAGACCTCGTTAACACATGTCAGCTGTGTTGTAGCAATCCCATTGCCGCCTTTGAGACAGAGTTCTTCCACATCAAGATTGAAGTACCAGGGTTAAGATTGCTTTTTTTGTTCTTTAAATCCATGAGGTACAAAATCGTGCATATGGTGCTGCCATTTGGGCCTGGCACTAAAATGCAGTGCCCACATTGAGCTGTAGTCTGGGGTAGGTGGCAGCATCTTGGCCCCTCTCCAGGGCTTACATTTGTTTCCTTTCGATGTAATGATTCAAATCATGGCCTTTAGAATACAATGTTGGGGAAGCTGGGAAATAAAGATTAACCCATTGGAAACAATTTGGACCTAGTGCATGGCTTGGCTCTGTCACCTTTGCCCTGGTCCATGGGTTCCCTGTCATGAAACACTACATGTTCCTCAGACAGGAACAGCCTTTCCTGATGTGAAGATTGGGTTTATTGTTTGCAACTGCATCATGGTGAAAAAAGAGAAAGCCTCAGGCTGCAAGAAGGAGCTTTGACCATAAACTCCTTGCTCTTTTCCCTCGTCTTAATACATGAACACACTCAGCCTTCCAGTTTAGACGAGGTGTCTGATGTAGTTTCTTGGTGCTAGCAGTGGAGTCCATGGCCCCATGGGATGCTGGCCACGGGCTCTGTCCCGGGCCACATCCCAGCCCGCAGGTGAGTGCTACTTGCTAGGAGGAGTGATTGCTCAGTAGGGCCTGCCTTGGAAGGAGAAAGTGCTGTTACTGGAGGCCAAGGTTGGGGCGTCTTCTTTCCCCAGCTTCTGTGCTCTGCTGTTCATTCATATTATGACTGTGTTTTACAGGAAGCAGTTAAACTAACAAGAGTGAAGTAGTTTTTAAAATATATATGAATGAGGACATGGTGAATGGGATGAAGTGTCACCAAGTGGCCTGTGTTTCACGCTCAGTGCTGAGTGAAAGGGGTTTGTAGAGCACAGGAAGTGACCATGTCATGCATACTTGTGTGCCGGAGCTTGACAGGTGACAGATGCTCAAAAATGTTTCTAGGGCTGGCCAGATAGCTCAGTGGACTAAAGCACTTATTTAGACGCAGGGACTGGGGTTTGATCCCCAGTGTGCCATGCAGGTTCTGCCCCCAGGGCATGCTAAATCAAGGACTGAGACTGGGCATGGTGGCGCCTGTAATCCCAGCGCTTGGGAGGCTGAAAACAGGAGGATCACTAGGAGCCCGATCTGTATAGTGAGACCCTGTACTAAATACATTTAAAAAAAGGTTCCTCAGCTAAAGGCTTGAAGGGACAGTAATCTTTGCTAGAGAACACACTTGCATGCTTATTAGCAAACATCAATTTGTCAACCAAATGTGTCCAATATTTATGATATTCCTATCCAATGATTAAAAGAGGACTTCAGTAACTTCTGCCTGCAATATTAGTTTATTAACAAAAAATAAGTACTTCAAGAGGTAGTATTTTATAATATTTAAAATCCAGACATACTTAAATTTTTCTCTTTTAGCTTAAATTAAAAGGATTATTGTAATGTTTCCTACTGCTGAGCGGTAACAGATACCCTCACATCAAGATGCATGGCACTTGGAGTATAAACTGGGTACTTCCCCCCGTATATGTGGTTTCTAGTTACTGCTACCACGCATCGCAGCCATCAGCACTGATTAGGGGATTTTCTTCCACTTCCCACACGTGAGTCTCACATGAAGTGCAGCCTTGGGCTTGAGCACCTGGGTGCAGGGCCTGAGGTTGCATGCCTGCTCCGCTGCCATCCAGCTGCGGCACCTGGGTGGGTGCAAGCCTTCTCCCAGGTCTCCCACCTGGAGAGCGGCTTCCACGACCACGTCTGCCTGTGGAAAAGGGATTAAAGGTGCCGGCGTATGTGGAGTACCTGGAGGAATTAAGCAAAAGTGTATGCTTGGCGTTGTTCCCACTGATGTCGCTTTTATGGCACCTGACTGGAGTTCACACAAGCATCACGAGGCCTGCCTCAGATGCCAGCTTGTCCTTGTTAATTGTGTGTGTTTTGCATAGTCGTCTCATGCAGGTCTTTGGGACTTGGGGTTGCTCAGTTTTGGTTTTTGGCTGCCTCACTCGTGTGCCCATGCTTTTGCCTTTTCTGACTTTCAGGTCAGGTGATGGAGACATTATTATCTTGCTCTTGTCTTTTCCAGGCTGTACCTTGCTATTTTATGAGACCTATGGCAAGAATTCTATGGACCAGAGCAGTGCCCCTCGCTGTGCCCTTTTTGCTGAGGACAGCATCGTGCAGTCCGTCCCAGAACACCCCAAGAAGGAAAATGTGTTCTGCCTCAGTAACGCTTTTGGAGATGTCTACCTTTTCCAGGTACTGCCTGTGCCGTGCAGGCGGAGGGGCAAGGGAGAGGCATGTGCACAGCTCAGATGAGAAGGAACGGGACTGAGAAACCTTAGGAATGAAATAGAGAATAATTTGTTCGGTTTAGGATTCACATTTGATCAGGAGGTGTGAGCCTCTGCTAACTGCTGTGCACCGGGGCCATGGCCAGTCTCGTCACTGGTACAACAGGCACTTCTCAGGTGCCCATGAAGTGCCAGGATTTGCTTGGGGATGCTCACCACAGCTCCAAGAGGCTTCATTATGGCCCTACTCTGCAGTAGCTCACAATGTGGAGAGTGACATAGTCAAGGTTCCCCGAGCTGAGGCATTTTAAGGAATCCTAGCAAATACGTATAGAAGGGCCTCAGGCTCTGGCCAAGAGTCCAGCAGAAGGAGGAGAAGCTTTCCCAGAAGGCCCTCATGACCAAGCACTCTGAGGTGTCTGTCCCTGTGGAAGTAGCCTTAGGTTGTTAAAGTTCAGGTGATCTGTTGTTAGTGGCTTTCTAGCAATTGCAAGGCTACAGAGTCTGGTGGCGCTGAGCCCTGGGTGCTAGGCCAGCCTCAGGTTTGCATCTTGGTGCTGTTGTTGAGTATGAATATTGTCTGGGAGCAATTACCAAGCGTCACTGGGGTTGAAACTCTTTAACAGTTAGGTTAATAACAATGGCTTAAAGGATTGCTGTAAGGGTTAGATAATATCATGTGCATATGTTATGTGCTAAAGAAATTCTGTTTTTCTGATTTCATTTTTGGGGGGATTTTGAGATGAGGTCTCCTTGTGTTGCCAAGGCTGGCTTTGAACATGTGGGCTCAAAGGATTCTCCTGCCTTGGCCTCTGGAATAACTGAGATTATAAATGCATGTGATCTCTCCTGCCCAAGACTTTTAACCATTATTATTTAACTTAAAAGAGATGAGAGTGACAGCCAGGAAGTGCAAAGGATGTCTCAAATGCCCCTCCACCTAAGCCTAGTGCTTCATGCAGACACAGTGCCAGCTGTAGATTGTATCTGGGAGAAGGCTCGTGGGAAGCCTCCGGGTCCTGGAGTCTGATCTCTGATGAAATTGATCCTGTGTGCCTGAGAACCGCTGCAGAGCAGAAGTTCTCTAGGCTGCCTCTGGGACGCTAGCAATCTCTGTTGTGCTCGCTGCAGCAGGATTTTCTGGGCACAGCAGTAGTAAACTGCAGCTTTACTGCTGTCCCCTGACTGACTTGACTTACAAGCGTTAAGGACTGAGATTTGCTTTTCCTCCACTTAACAGAAAAATTGATTAAACCCTTGTATGCTGCTGTGTAAAAAAGAGATGCTAACCTGAATTATAGGGCTGGGATGCCTTAGATTAAATTTTCATGGACTTCTCTTAGGATTAAGCATGAAATGAATGTTTTACTTTGTGATCCAGGCAAAATATGTTTAGTATTTTTTAAAAAAGAGAATTTAAAAAATTACAATAAAAATGATACAGAATTTCAAAACAAGATGATAGGAACTTAACAATGGTTGTTACGTTGCATATTGTTATCTTCAAAGTCGTTCCTCAGATTACCAGATATAAGAAGTTTTATCAATTGGCCCTATTTTATAATCCCGAGGTCCATAGAGCGTAGACTCCATGGCTTGTAGAGTAGGCATGTGGCCATTTCTGGACTTTCGATGTGGTAACATAACCCCATATGAGTGTACCCTGGTTTGCTCCCACTCCTGTTGTTGGCTATCTGCTCTTCCTCGTATTTAGAGTTTCCTGTCATATTTGAGGCTGCATGATTGTTTCTCTTTAGCTTTCTGTATTCTCTCAGACCCTCCTGGAGCTGAGTTGAGTGGCTGGGTGTGTTTTTGAGGTTAAACTCTTTTTTATGAAGTGCAAATATTTCCTTGGTTTGATACATCAAAGCTCAGTCTGCCACTTGGAGAGAATGATTGTGTTATAGTCCTTTGAAGCAGTTTCCCCCTGTGTTTAGGCCACCAGCCAGACAGACCTGGAGAACTGGGTCACTGCCATACATTCCGCATGTGCATCCCTTTTTGCAAAGAAGCATGGGAAAGAGGACACGGTGAGGCTGCTGAAGAGCCAGACAAGAAGTCTGCTCCAGAAGATTGACATGGACAGCAAGATGAAAAAGATGGCGGAGCTGCAGCTGTCTGTGGTGAGCGACCCCAAGAACAGGAAAGCCATTGAGAACCAGGTACTGTTTGTTCAAAATGCACACTTAGCTGGGCTGGTCGTTCTCTTGGGACAAATCATTTCTGATGCTCCTCGGTTCATGTTCTTTTGTGACAAGGGGATAGAGTACACTTTATGACCTTTGGTGGATAGAGATGGGTTGAGCATTCCTTATCTGAAATGCTTGGGACCGTTATTTAAATTTTTCTTTTCTTTTTTTTTCAGATTTTGGACTATTTGTATATACACCATGCAAAATCTTTGGGAGGGGATTTAAGACTAGCCATGAAATTATGTTCCATATATACCTTATATACATAGCCTGAATGTAGTGTTATATATTTTCAATAATTTGGTAAATGAAGCAAATATTCATGGAGTGGAAATTTTTATTTATAATGTCATATGTTGGCACTAAAAAGGTTTTGATTTTAGAACATTTCAGATTTGGGATTTTTGGATTAAGAAAGCTCAATTTGCTTATCTAAATCTTTGTGCCCAAATCTTTTTCCTGTGTTGAGTGGTGCCCCCTTGCCTGGCTGATTCTGTCAAATATTGTTACTTTCTTGACACAAGTGTACATAATAAAACCACTAGATGATTAGACAAGTATAATGCTGGTACAGAAGGCAGCTGTGGAAAGAAGGGTTTGGCATAAAATACTTATCCCCATGTAGGTGGAATCCAAAATCTAACAACAGGTAACAGACAAACTGCTAAGGAAGAGGGGATTACAGGCATGTGCCACAATGCCTAGTTTCAGGGCCAGCGTGACATGCGATACCAGGGATCGAACCTGGGTCCTTGTGCTTGCCAAGCAGGTGCTTAGGCCACTGAGCTATCTCCCCACTCCCCATGGCAGTCTTAAATGTAAAACTTAGATGTAAGTTTTATTTTTTTATGGTCTGTCTTCAGGCAGAGTATACATTTCGAGGTTGTGGAGAGATTGATCAGGTGGTGTTGCAGAGGGTGGACTAAAATGTAGAAAGTCAAAGGCAGGGAAGTGGCCCTGGCCTGGGTGTGCAGCTGCACGGGCTCAGATGCAGGGATGCAAAAGGGGCACCACGGCTTAGATGGAAAGAGTATGCCAGAGACCATCGATTCCTGTGATTCTCTAGTTCCTCTACTTGCAGGTGGGCCTGCTCCTCAGGCAGGGCATGCCATTTATTTAAATAGTATCTGTCATATTTAGATAGTATCTGTCAGCAGTCTCCAAACTGCAAAGCAGTTTTCACACGGAGGTGAGAAGGAAGCTGACCCTCCAAGAAGCAGCAGGCAGAGGTTGGGAGGGCGTGTGGAGTCTGACAAGGAAACAGCTGCTCCCCTGAGCAGCTGATGTTTTCACTGCCTGGCCTGCTGACTTCTGCTCGGAGAAGCTCGGGCCTGAGGCCGCCCGGCTGAGTGTGCCTCCTGCCCTCCTGCCCTGCTGTCTCTGTGCAGGGCAGCGTGACCATAGCTGCTCCGCTGAGGGTGGGACAGGTCAGAGGGCTTGAAGGAGAGTTTGGTTATCCTGGTGTTTTCTGTAACGGTATCTCGCTTGTGGTCCTGAACTTCCAAGCTCCAGTCTCACATCCTGTCTGTTAGTACAGATGTCACTCACAGAATCCAGTATCACAGTTATCAGGGCATCCTTGTCAAAAGTGTCATAGGATATGTGCATACTGATGTTTATAGCAGCACAATTCATAAGAGCTAGTTTTAGAAGTGGTAGATGAATGGTTAAAGAAAATATGGAGTACTACTCTGTCATAAAGAAAGATAGGCTTGCATCATTGTAGGAAAATGGATGCATAATGTTAAGCATGAAAAATCAGGCACAAAAGCTTCAGTGTTGCTCAGTTTGTCTTATGTGAGAAATCCAAAGTACAAATAAAGAACAAAATAAAAGATAATAGAAGGGAGAACTTCTGCAAAAGGAAATGAACCAAGAGATAGAGGGAAGAGGGAGGGGAAGGGGATGAGAAGATGTGTTGTATCCAGGTGCCAACTCCCCACAAGTGCTATAATCCTTATACACTGTAGACATGCATTAAAACACTGAAGAAAGAACTCTTGTTGACCATGATGCAGAAAAAATGCGACTTTAACTTTTCCTGGCTCTTTTAAGGTTAGCTGGGGAGCCGTGTTTTAGTCCCCTGGAAGAAACATCCCAAATTGAGGGTTTTAGGTCAAATGTTTAGGTTTAAGGAGAGAACAGGAAAATTGGCCAGACAGGGGGTGGGGGCCGCTCTGCGCTAGTGCGTTTGTGTTCGTTCTTGTGTGTGTGTATCTTTTTTGTGACCACAAGAAGTTCAAGCAAATGCTTTTTCAAACATTTAGGTTTTCACCCAGCACAGTTTCATTCCTCTGCCCGTGGCTTGTGAATGTTGACCTGGTGACAACATAATTGGTGCTGTTCTCCGATTGGGAGGGGACGTGTCTTTAGAATAAATCCTGCACAGATCTAAGAGCCATTGAGCAGCCCAGAGGGGAGGGCTTCTAAAGCATTAGGGCCATCACCCACTCTGTGACAGGGTAGTCACCTTATTCTGTGTGCACCGTCCTGTCCCGATTGCTTGTGCGCTTTCCTCTCAGTTCGTCCCTCTCTCGTGCCTGCCCCTAACCCAGTCCTGCTCCCTTCCCATCCCAGCCCAACTTTGCACACAGGCTTCCGCCCCACAACACGCTTGTGTGCTTCTGGAAAAGCACCACTTGGACGAGTCTTCAGAAATTCTGCCTAGAAACACTCTCCTCACCATATTGGCAATGTTTTAGGTTATAATTTAGTCCTGTTTCCCAACAGGGTTTTGCAGTGGGTGACAGGAATGACATCTGCTGGGCCCACTAGGCCCAGATCACTTGCCAGAAGGCTTATAAAGATAGCTGTTGATTCTTTACTTGAAGACACAAAGGCTAAGGAATATTTGGGCGTGATGGGCACACGGGCAGAGCTGCTTCTATGAGCTCTGCTTTGGCGAGAGGTAATGTGGTGCTCCAAAGGTGAAGGTGCTCACAGGCCAAGCCCAAAGGGCCGGTGCCAGGATAGCATTCCCTAAGCTGCCTTAACAAAGCACATAAAAGGGGAGGGCTCTGTCCACTTAGCAGTTAAAAATGTCAGCTCTACTATACGCTTTTGTAGTGCTTTCCCTGGAGACTCGGAGAACCTCAGATCCAGGCAGGATGTGTCCCGAACTAGCAGAAGGCACAGTGGAGATGACATCATGCAAGATCAGATCTCTGAAGTGGGTTTTCTTTGATGTATGTGGGTGGAGAAATATCATTGTGAATGCCTTTTCCTAATAAAAAGACATTCTCACAATATTAACGGCCGAGTTTCATACAGTAATGGGGTCACATGCTTTGCTTAAAATAAACCATGAGATGGTCTTGTCCTCAAGCCTCTGGGCATTTGGGGGACAGGATGATGCAACTTTCACTTGAGCATAGCCAATGCAGAGCAGGCCACGGGGAGCCAGCGGCCACAAGCTGGAGAAGCTTTGAAGTTCTGAGGGAGGAAGCGTTGTAAATTAAGTCCAGTTAAGGCTTTATTTTCCTTTCCGCTTATTATTTCAAACAAGTAAATAAGGACAGGGCTTCACCACCCTCAGGCGGTCCTGGCATCCTCCCAGATGGCTTCCCCCAGCCATCTCCTTGTGTGTCTGGGGGAAAGAGGGTCCCCGCTGGGCCCTGGCTGAGAGGGCAGCAGTGAGGCTACCAGGACCCTGGGGCACAGAGGGGTGCTTCACTGGGGGATGCATTGCTGTGCATTTTGTAACCTAGTGGGCTTTGTTTTAAATACTTGCCTCAGGGCTTAAGAGGATGAAGAAGGTGTACTGAAGTTGGACAATTGAAAACTGTAGCGAGATTTTCTGTCCAACATCTTGACGGGCCTGCAGTGGTAGCTGCTGTTCTCTAGGCTCTGTGATGCCACCCAAAGACAACAAGAAGAAAGATGCTGGAAGGTCGGCCAAGAAAGACAAAGACCCAGTGAACAAATCTGGGGGCAAGGTCAAAAAGCAGTGGTCCAAAGCAAAGTTCAGGACAAGCTCAACGGCCTGGTTCTGTTTGCTAAAGCTACTCAGAAAAGTGTGTTTGGGTGCTCTTAGTCACAGAGGATGAGTGGTAGTTGAGCATGTAGTTTCAGCATGATAGAGTGAATTCAGAGCAGATGGTGTCCCAGAGGGCTGGAGAAGAGGACGACAGAAATTTAGCCTTTGGCCTTGGAAGACTCCTGGAGTAGGCATGCCTGAGTCATTTTTTGAAAAATGAGGAATTAACCAGAAGAGGAACAGACAAAGGCACTCCCTAGAGGTGCAGTCTGAGCAAAGGCAAGGTGCTCTGGAACGGAGCAGGGCGCCCTCCCTGGTGGTGTGCCTGTGAGGCAGGTGGTTAGGAGTGACTGTACCGTGGTTCCTGCACTGCTGCAGAGAGCTGCAGCTTGGCCTCCTCAGGAACATTATACCTGGGATGCTGGCGAGGTTTGCATCTGGACAGCAGCCCTCATCCCGGGTCCTCTTGTGGCCGACAAGATGAAGTCCCCAAGACTTTCTCTTCAGCTGACGTCTGCCCAGCAACTCCAGACTTCCTGTAGGACCCAAGCTCACGCTTGCTTTCCTCCAGAGAGGACCGCAAGGGCCGGGCCTGCAGGTGCCGCTGTCTTCCTCCCTCCTCCCCCGGCTCTCGCCTCCACATTTGAGCTGAAGCCAAAGGGTGGCCTCCTCCGGGGCACTGTCCTCTGCCCTCTTCCCCGCCCCCCACTGCAGCAGGGCCTGTCTGCAGACCCATGGTTCTTGGTTTCTGCCTTTATCGCTGCTCTCACCACTGTGTTATGGTTATCTCCTTAGGGCTAAGCTGCTTCCTGCTCCAACCGTGAGCTCCTGAAGGAGCTCTCAGTACTTTGCTGGAGTTACTGAGTGAGGGGATGTACCTGTGCCTCCTGTGGACTTGGGGATTTTCCTCTTTATTGGAGGAAATGGTGTTCTTCCTGAGTCTACCTCACCCCAGCTTTTTTTTTTTTTTTTTTTTTTTTTTTTTTTTTTAGAGAGAGGGGTCCTGGGAATTGAACTCAGGACCTTGTGCTGCTTGCCAGGTGGGCACTGTACTGGTGAGCTATATCCTGACCTCAGCCCAGTGTTTACCTTGTGTTCTTAGCATTTTTCCTTCGGCCTTCCCTCTTCTCCTGCTGACCAAACCCTTCCATCTCTTTCCCCTTCCTGGTTTACTTATCAAAGACCTTTTCCCAAGGCATCAACATATTTGATTTCATGGCAACTCTGTGAGGTAAAGATGTAGGCAGGCATGATTGAAATATGTGGTGAATGTTTAAATAAAAATTATTATAGTAAAGGACTCATTATTATAATCCTTTTTTGTTTTGACCTCGCTTATTCCATTATTTTTGCCACTGTCTGAAGCAGTTCTGGGAGGCCTTTCATGTGAGTGACTGCATAAGTTGTGATAAGATATTGTGAATGCTGCCCCTGAGAACCATGCAGGTGAAGGCAGATTCATAAAAGCCTTATGGTGTGTGGCCATCGGTCATGTTCCCTGGGTGTGGCCCTGCACAATCTCGGACTCTTCCTCCAAGTTGAAATGAACATAAAGCATAAAGGCTCTAAGATGGTTCAAGCATGGAGGTGGCTGCTATGTGCAATTCGAGGCTCTCATGAAAAAGGGCTTCTAGAGTTGCTACAGCAAGAAGCAAGAAATGGTGTAAGCATGCTCGAAGTGGGGGTAGAGTGGTATTTTGAGTGGGATTAACTGGCAGTATGCATTTTGCTATAATACATTTTTTAAAAAAATTAAACACCATATTTTCAATCACACCTTGTATACTATACCCATTTGGGGAGGTGTGAAGGGACCGTTAAGTAAAGTAAAATTTTTGATGTTACCCAGCTGGTGAGTGGCAGAGCTGAGATTTGAACATAGATCTGTGTTCTTCTGTATAGACTATTGCTTCTCAGTAAAACTTGCTAAGTCAGATGATGTTTTGGTTGCTAACCAAGCCAAAGGATGAATTGTTTTGTATAAATTAGAGGCAAATCCTCAATTTACTCATTCTGATAACTTGGATTTTTCTGCTTGATTTAATTGGATGTGCATTGGCTAAAAAACTGAGTGAATTTCGTTTCTAAACAAAACAACCTGACTCTCAAAACCTTAGCTGGTTGTTCTAACTCCTAGGTAACTTTAGTTTAATCTGTGTCACTGGTTAGCTTCTTCTATGGAGATATTAGTGTTTGAAAGTATGGACTGGTTATTTTTGTCTTAGTCTGCCGAAAAGGCAAATCAAATTATCTTTTAGCAAAATCTAATAATGAATAACTGGCTATATGCTACAATAAAATGATTACATGGTAGAAACTTTTTCTAGGAGTGTTGGGTGTGGCAGGAATGTGCTTGTCATGTCGCTTATTCATTTGATTCATGTGTTATTTTTATCACTAGGCATCATCTCTTCCCCCTCCGACTTTTCTCTAGTGGGCCATAACTTCTCTGAGTTCATTACATGAATATAGAGCTACATTAGAAATAGGAATCTTCTGCATTGAATTTGTGTCAGTGCTTAAAAATGGAAGTATGCTCTTGTAATTTTGTTAAAAAGTTTTCCTTTTCCAATGAAAGATAATGAAAACCACCTTAAACTTTTTTCCATCTGTGTCATGTTTGGGTTTTGTGCATGGAGATTAAAAGAAATGAAAACTTGCTATGAGCTGGCATTTTTAGTATCATCTCCTGATACTTAAAAATAAAGGCAAAGTTAGGGATCATGGGTAACATGTAAGGAATTTAGAAAAGGAGGAAACTGACTTTCATTTACATTTTAAAAATGTATTCTTATCACACCTTCTGAGGGATTATCAATAAAATGTTTTTGTATTTATTTAGCATTGCTTAAAATTTAGGCCAAATTTGAATGTGGAGGTTTGAAATCGAACTGCAAGGTGTTCAGGAAGAACAAGACTGTAGATGCCTTGAGCCTCCCTCTGTACAGAATACCTGGGCACTTACAGAGAGAAAGGAGGCTGATAATTAGGTGAAGCTTGAAGTGAAAGTTGCCCAAGTGTGTTTTTGGGTGGTCCCTGATCTGCTTGAGAGGAACCCACGCTCATGGGCTCCAGGGGGCGCTGTACTTGACAGCCTGCTTGACCCAGGTTCTAGGCCTCACTGGCGTCAGCCTGAGTCCTTATGTCCCTGCTTGAGGCCTTGGGATCTAGCTTGTTGCTGTCTCTGCTGCTGAGAGGTGCAGGTGTGGTAGAAGCGGGTACTTCACTGGATCAGTGCTTATGTCGACAGACTTTCTGCACATTCCAAATTCTGTTTGGAACTGACGGACCTAGCTGTTCTACCTCCCCCTTCTGTCAGTGAAGTCATTGCTCTGAAAGTATGCTTTCACTGTACTTTCACTTACAAATCTTATCATTCCCTTACTATACCTTTGCTGAGTCTGGAAGGAAAAACTTTTATTGTCCCTTATTGAACTAAAAATCCTCATAAGTTCTGTGACTGATTCTTTCGGTAAAGAACCATGATTTGAAAAACAATATAAATACTGTCTGGGGCTGGGAGATAGCTCAGCACTCTAAGCGCCTGCCTGGCAAGCCCAAGGACCTAGTTTGATCCCTGGTACCATATACTATGCTGGCCATGGAGCCCTGAGTGCACTGTGCTGGCCCCTGAAACCAGGTGTGGTAGCACATAGTCCTAGTGTTGGGGGAGCTGAGACCGGAGGATCACCAGAAATCTGAGCTGTGCGGTGAGACCCTGTAACCAAATAATTAAAAAATACTGTCTGGAGTATTTATGGAATAAATGGTATAGATGTATGGCTAAGATAGCTTATTGTACCATAGAGATTTGTTTCCTCTGATTTTTGGTGGTTGGTATAGACCTAGATCTTATTTCTTTTGTTGTTTTTACTCCGCCACATATGACACAGGCATCTTTGCCTTTTGGTATCCAGTGACATTTATTTTCTTTCTTCTCTTTCATCAGTAGAACTCCTAGAAAATAGCTTGCAAACATTTTTTAAAATTGTATATATTTGGTTCAGGGTTCACTCTGCAGCTTGGATTCATAGTGATCCTTCTATCTCAGCCTCCTCAGCGCTGGGATTACAGGCATGCGCCACCATGCCTCGGTGGATGGCTTGGTGCGCTGGGGCAGGGCTGGCACTGCATGTGGTACTGGGGATCAAACTGGGTCCTTAGAATTGCCAGTCAGGTGCTTAGTTTGCTGAGCTACCTCTCCGGCGCTCATAAACATTTTGACAAGTTCCCATACATTGTCCAATCCAGAGCTATTAGGTGACAAAAGAATACATCTATAATACTGGATTTCTAAAAATGTTCTAAAGAGGAAGATATGTAGAGACAGAACTCAAAAAGTGTAGTTTTCACCATGACTTCAGGCAGGCATCAGTTTGTACCCACCCATCACTTTCAGAATCCAAAAGTCTCTAAAGTAGAAAGGCCAAGAGACTTAGAGGCTCAAGTGAACTCTTATTTATGAAGAGCAGTGATTCTCAGTAAGGCTGGGCACTGGGGTCGCAGCAGATGCTTTCCTAGGCCACACCTCAGGCCTAAGAGACTTCTTGGGCATAAGACTTGGCCTTCTGGATTTTTAAAAGCTACCAGGTGTGCTATCCATTCAAGGCTGGTAGCAGTAAAAACTCACATCACTATTAAAGCTATGTGAACTCTTCACCCAGGTTCCATTCATGGTGGGTGTTGGGATTATTTCAGTGTACTCTCTAACTTCACTGACAAACGATGATGAATCAACATTATTTAGCTCATGTAGCTGTCAGGTTTTTTTTTCATGTAGAAAATTGTACTGTGACCTTCCTGAGGGACAGTTATGAAGCACTTGAAGGAGGCCTGGGGAATATCTAGAACTGGTAACTTTTCCATGGGGAGAAAACAACACAACATTTGATGTTGGAAATCCTTCACATGATCATTGATGGAGCATTAAAGATTAGCCTGAAAAGTTTGGTCTGGAAGGTTAGCATATGCTTGGAGCTACACACTGCAAGGGAAATGACACAGCTGTTTCACTGAATCCTCTATCTTGAGCCTTCTGTGGTGGCCTGCTGGCATTTTGGGATTGCTCTCATGACTGGAAGCCTAGCTTTCTGCTTTGTTCCTGAGTACTATATTGAAAAGTCATTAGAGCTTCTCTTCACCTATTTGATTTAAATGGAGGTAGTGCCTGTATGTAACAGGTAATGACATCCTTAGAAGAAAGGAACACAGTCCCTGGGGTTTGTCTTGTGTCTTCACTAACTCACAACTTCAGTTTGGAAAGAACCCCATAGGTATTTCGGTTGTATGTCTGACTATCAGGCACTTTAATTTTATTCAGATGTACAGATGGTGGTTGTTCTCCAAGATACTTAAAATAGCTTAAAAGCTCTATGGGTCCTCATCCCTGAAGTCCATTTGCTTCATCTTGTTTCAAGTCATTACCCGGAATGCACAGGAACATAAAACCACTCCTTTCTGGAATCTAGCATCTGTCTGTGTGTAGTTTGCTTAATCCAGTTTAGGGTTAGAGGCTATAAATACAAAGGGAAATGAAACAGGAGGGCAAAACCACATTTCCATTTTCATTTTAAGTCTGCATGGTTTGATGTTGGAGCTCCCCAAAGATCATCCCACTTCAGTTTGTCACTGCACTTGGACTGCCGGCCTCCTTCCGTCTGGGGCTGTGTTGCTGAAGTGCAGCGTTGGTGATCCAGTGTATTTTTGTTAAGAGAACAAAGTGGAAAAGGCTGGTGTGAACCAGGTGATTCTAGCTGACCCTGAGTTTGCCCTGAGGTTTGTGAAAGTGATTACACTGTCATTGTAACCTACACAAGTTTATTTACCTCTATCCTTGCTCTTTAAGATCCGGCAGTGGGAGCAGAATCTGGAGAAATTTCACATGGATCTGTTCAGAATGCGCTGCTACCTGGCCAGCTTACAGGGTGGCGAGTTACCGAACCCCAAGAGCCTGCTTGCTGCCACCAGCCGCCCCTCCAAGCTGGCCCTCGGCCGGTTGGGCATCTTGTCTGTTTCTTCATTCCATGCTCTGGTAAGTTCCGAGGGAGGCTGTCCCTGCAGCCTTCAGAGAAGAGCATAGGCATTCCCCTTTCTCTAGCTTGGTGCCATCAGCTCTGCCTGCACTTACCTCAGGTCACCCAGAGCGGATGGAGGGGATGAGACTGTGAAAGTCCCCAGATGTTTCTTTACTACTGGTTCTGAGAATTTAGTTGCTAGTGGGCAGTTAGTACATGTTCACACCTGTGTCTGCCATGTGTCCACAGAACAGGGGTCATGGTGCTTCTGAGGAACAGCACCAGTGTTATGATTGAAAATCTGGTTAAAGGGAGCTTGACCTGTACTCCAGAGTCCCTTTGGGCTTTCTGAAATCACTCCTACTTCGGTGGCTTCTATGTCTAGGAGGTCTGTAGGTTGTTTTGCTGCTGCTGCTGCCTGTAGCAGGGAGATCCAAGTGTTTGTAACTAGGCTTGTGCTCCTGGATAGGAGGTATTTAAAGGGTGGGTACATTTCTGGTATATCAAGCATGCAGGAGACTTTGACACTGATCAAAGTGTTTTTATAGCAGGCAGAGCTTATTTTGGTTAGGACCACCATTAATTTTCTCTATCACTCACAAAATACACTTTCAGATGTTTTAAAACTGTGTTTTAAATTAGGTGTGCTCTAGAGATGACTCCGCTCTTCGAAAAAGAACACTTTCCCTGAGCCAGCGAGGGAGGAGCAAGAAGGGCATATTTTCTTCCTTAAAAGGGCTGGACACTTTGGCAAGGAAAGGGAAGGAGAAAAGAGCTTCCATCACTCAGGTGAGTCCTCAGCAGGGGAGAGCTACAGCCTGGGGTGGCCTCCCTGAAGTCCACCCTTCCCTCCCGCTGCAAACCACTCACATCCGTCCTTAGTGGGTGGGAGGAAAGGTGTCCCGGAATCAGAGCAGTCCACCCTCAGGATAAGCTTCTGCCCCGACATGAGGTACACAGGTTGTTCTGTCTGCTTTCACGTGCCCAAAGAGGGCATTGAGGAACCCCCAAAATAAGAATTATTCGAAAATAATCTGTACCTCTCATTATCTTAGGTACTAATATTTTTTCCATAGTGATTATGTTAAAATGAATGGGAAAAATTAATAATCATCAGAGCAGCTGAGTCCTGTGGCTAGCATTAGACTTTCTGCTTACTTGAGCCTTAGATACAGAGTGGGTGGTCTGTCAGCCCACCGCCCTGACAGAAGGCTGCACACAGAGAGCTGAACCTGGGCCCCGTCAGGGCTGCGCCTGAGCTGCAGGGCTGGGACGCTCACCGGCCTGAGGCCAAAGCTCTGACTTGCCGGACTATTGCTGAGGCTTATTTTCCCTTGAAGGGGTAATGCCTTTTAAAATATTTTATCAAGAAGAAAACCAGTCTGATCATTTGTTGCTGAAATATGGCCGAGCACACTGAACTATGTTCAGAGCATTTGGCACGTGCACATCTGACGTATTTCATAATGCCTCAAATAGTTTATATGAATGAACTTTATCTTGATTTATTTATATTAGAATTATTAATTTTTCAAGCTGTTGAAAAGGTAAAGCTAGAGATCTGATCATATAAGTGAACAGGGAAAATGTTTGCTCTTAAGTCTGAAGAAGTTCTTGTGTTTATTTTCAGTGGGTTGCTATTATTCTGAATATGTGTTCAGTGTCATCTGAGAAAGTCGTGTTTCTCAGACTTTATTATCTGACTTGTACATGGCTATTCAATTTTGCAAAACACTTTTTAAAATCAGATGGTAAGGGAGTAGTATCAATGTCTTCAGCCTGTTGAAGCACAATTAAAGGTGGTAAGAAGTGGGTTGGTTGAAAGACAGAAAAAAATACATGAAACTTTTGTTTCTTTGAGACAAATCTCACTGTGTAGTTCAGGTCGGCGTTGAACTCATTGTGTAGCCCCGGCTGGCCTCAAACTCATGGCGATCCTCCTGCCTCTGCCTCCTGAATGCTGGGGTAACAGGCCTGAACCACCATGTCTGGTTCTTCATGAAACTTCCTTTATGTGGCCATTGTTTCTGTGTACTCTCATATAGAAAGAATATCACATTTTAAAGTTACAGTACATATATTTTAATTCAGTTGTAAGCCACAGTTATGTGTTGGTTATAAATGGAAACACTTCCATTGTAGGTTGTAGTCAACTCTAAATGACCGGACAGTGCATTTTGAGTTGAACTTTATGATGTTTAAGGTTGTTAACCAGTTCTGATTTTACTCAAGATAGCCAGATCAGCATAATTGAGTGATAACTTAGTAAACAACTTGATAACTTGCTTATTTTTCTAAGATGTAGACAGCTGATTACCTAGCATATGTGTACATGTACTCAACAGAAAATTTTTTGATAAACAAATCATTTGGTTGAATATTTTTTGTTTTAAAAGATGTGAAACCAATTATAGTGTTGGTATTTATGTAACTGAATAAAATTGATTTAGTAGGTATTCCTAATGATTAAAGGTCTTAAATGCTAATATTCTATAAGATTAAAAAATTTGTAAAATGATTTCTAATTTTAGGTACAACCACTTTTAATGTTAAGCTATCTTTTCTCTCAAAATTTATTCCATGCACATTTAAAAAATAATTATAGGATTTTAGTGATGTTTCCAACTCTAAGATCTGTTCAGCATCTTGGGAAGTAAGTACCTGGCTAAAAACAGCATCAAGATTCAGTCTGATTTGAATAATAAATGACATCATTAAAATGTAAAATACATTAACTCTTTGTTAAGAAAAAGGAAAATAATTTTTAAAAAGTTTTGTTAAGGTATTAGTATAAATTATGAAATAAAGGCCTTATGAAATGTTGTACAATTTTTAATACTGAAAAAGATTGTGTGCTAAATGGACACTGCAGTCATTTCATTGGTCTTTTTCCCCCATATCTGTCAGATATTTGATTCCAGTGGCAGCCATGGATTTTCTGGAACTCAGTTACCTCACATCGTCACTAACCCCAGTGAGGTAAATTTGGCTGCAGGCAGCAGCCATATTGTTTTACATTGGTGACACAATGCTCAGTAAAGTAGAGAATGCTGACTCAGAATCTTTACATTAATCAATTGAAAATAAATTTAATCAAAATGATAAACTAAGAGATTCTCTGAATGCCAACTAGTTGTAGAGGTATCTAAACTTATCACTTCATCTTAAAATTAGTGACATTACTGAAGTCATAATAGTTTCTTTCATTTATACTTCCCTGTTTCTTAGCAAGACTTACCTTCATCTGAAGTTTAGTGGGTCTCAAATTGTATTTTTCTCTCCTGACTCTTAGGTCTTCTCATAGCTTGTACATTCTGTGCTATGGAAGAGCAACATTTGCCTTTCTGGGGCACTGTTGGTGTCTGTCCTCAGGGAAGCTGGACACTCTCTTTTTAGTCTTCATAATTCCTTCTGACAGAACAAATCCTCAGAGCAGTTTCTAAGTAACATTCTGGGGGTAGGGTGCAGATGGTTTGGCTGTTCTCCTCTTGGAGCCTTTTTCAGACTCACTTCTTTCTTTTATAGCTGCATTTCATGTTAGAGATGTATCTCTTTAAACCCTGCTGTCCATCATTTTGTCTTCAGTTTTATTTCTAACAAATCTCTGGGCTCTTTGTTGATGTTAAAAAAATCACTCCTAACAGACTTGGGCGAATTTAATATGCTTTTCTAGAAGCTGGCAATATTCTTCAATTAATGGATTGGGAATTTTGTATGAATATAATGAGGAGTAGTGGAGTGTCAGACATTGTGACAGGCTGAGGAACTTTCTAGTGGTCCTGAGATAGCATAGGTAGTCACCTATCCAGCCTCCAGGTGTGGTTGGCGCCCACCAGCGAGTGTGCCACCATTGTTCCAACTGCTTGAGAGTAGCAGCACAGCCTGAGGTGTCCTGCTTGCGGTAGGACAAGCCCTGGATGGATTAGGAAATCTGCCCACAATCACGCTCCTGATCAGCTGCAGTCCACAGGGTTCAGGGCTGCCAAAAGGTACAACGCATGACAGCATGGCGTGGCCCACACAGTGTGTCTCTGAGGTCATACATTTTGTGTTCCTCTTTTGCTGACTTGACCACAGCAGCAGGATAGGATGGAAGACTAGGAAGTCAGACCTAAAACTTTCCATCAATCATGACATCAAAGTGCATGTTTCATAATAAACACCCCCTTCCCCAGCCCCTTAGTTTCTATGCATCTGCAGAAGCTACTCAACATCCAGGTCTGTCACTCCATCCTTCAGGGACCTGACTTGCCTGTGGTGGTGGCTCTTGAGTTTGTTATTTGCTTGGTTCTTAACTGTGTCCTGCCTTTTGCTGTCTGCCATCCTCCCATGTGTGTGTCATGTTTCCCAGGAAAGCTTGTAAGCAGGACCTGAGTCTAGACAGTCTGGGATACATGCAGGTGATATATACATTGCAAATCTATAGCACATTATCAAGGACATACTACTCACATAGCAATTTTACTAATTAATTGTTTATAGGAGATGTTGTCCCTTACTAGCTGAAAAGAAGCCTCTGATCTCAATGGTTGGGAAGTGTTTCACACACAATGAAAATCTAGAGTTTTATGGCTTTGTCCTTTTTGAGGGGATTATGTAAATGTCTGAGATTCTTATTTTAAAGTTGAAAATGATATCAGAACATTTGTTGTTAGCAGAACTTAACAGTGGACTTTGACAATAAGTTGTGTTTATTCAAATTGGGTTCAAATTAACATATCTTGCTATTTTAACTGACATATTTCACCAAAACTGGAAGGGGATAAAAGGAAACTCTCATTATATCTGTTTTTTAAAGTACTTATATAGTTATTCTTCTTTGTTTTAACCAGGCATCACTCTGATATAGGGATCCTAAAGATGCTCCTTTTGTTTATGGGACTATTTTAATGGTGCCTGTATTGTTTCTGTATCTCGGACCTCAGATAACTAGGTTCAAATTGAATTGCAACCAGAACTGAAGGTATAATGTGTTTACATTCTAAAGTTTGGGACTTCTGCCTGTAGCTGGCTGAATAATATTTTACTAGTTTTCCTCAGCTGATCACTTTCGAAGGATCTTTATAATCTGCATAAACCATCTATTCACATACAGTTAGTACATTATGCACATTTGAGTAGCCCTGAAAGGCTGTAGTGAGGGCTGGGTGGGGTGCATTTTTATTCTACTTTAATTGGTTCATCACTAACAGCCCAGCACTGAGTCACCCTAATTTGAAATCTGTTAGGCCTGGACTAAAGCCAGTCTTACTTGAGTCATTTTTTTTTTTTAAAGGACACCTTGGCTAGCCAAAAATGAAAGCTTCTCAGAGTCTCCTCCTTGATGAATAAAAATGGGTCTCACAGAGTTTGGCGGGAGGCGTTTGTTATGGAGATTGTGACAACAAGTCCCCAAGGAGGCTTAGGATGGCAGCTGCCTCAGAAGCTCCACTGCGGACCTCCTCTGGGTCTGCCCTGGAAAGCTGGCTTACAGTGTTCCGACTTTCGGTGGCACGGAGTGAATGAAGTATTGTCACCTTAGTAGTTATTAGCTACAAACTGGTGGGGTGGGGTGGGGGTGGTGGAGGAATAACCCCAAACCCTCATGCTGGCTTCTCAAATGGAAAATGTGAATGGAACTACTAGCTTGTGACCATGACATGGCCTTTTTAAACAGAATGCTGGTCTGGCGCTCCACATGGCCCCCCACAGATACCGTTCCTGTGTGTGCATATGTAAGCACTCCCCCAGGTCTTTGTCTTCCCACATACAGCTCTGCTAGGGCATTAGCCCAGGAAGGAACTCAACACTTTGCTCCTCTGTGACGCTTTACATTGCGAACTCCAAGAGCAGATAACTCCTTTGTGTCCTCTCCTCATCTCACTTGCTAATCCCCTCTTTTTACCAGCCGTTGTGGGGGTGCGGGCCCATTTTTGACAGCCAGATTGTGATTTCGCTGGGCACTTCCTTCGGTGATCCAAGTAGTAATTATGAGCCATTTGATCTGAAAGCATCTGCTGCGAGAACGCGCACAGAGTTTCCATTTTCCCTGTGCGGCATACCAGGCAGAAGTAATTTGACATGTGGTTCCAGGGCCGTTAATATAATAATGATAATCATAAATGCTTCTGTGGAAGTTGCCCTACAAGGACAGCTAAAGCGATTTGCAGATGTTAGCTGGTTAGTGCCTTGTAGCTGTGGTTTATGGATGGTCCCGCTTGTGGATGGCCAGTGTGAGCCGGTCCAGAGGGTGGTCTGGCCTCAGCAGCCCCTGAGGTACCCCAGGTTTGGGAATGAGAGATGATCGTTGCTGCACTGTGGAGCAGTGCCTGGGAGGGGACAGTGTCGCTGACCAGGCTCCCTCCCCTTCAGAAAATCTTCGCGGTTTATGTCTTTGAAATGCCATCCTTCATGGCCGCCTCTCAGCTTCCCCGGAGACTGCTGTTTCAGTCTTTCTTTTAAGGTACAGAAATGGAAGTGCAGAGATAGTGGATAGCCAGGCTACTGAAGCTTAATAAGGCCAGTGTTGGGCCCAAGCTTCTCTTTTTTTCTAGTGTTATATTTTTGCTCTCTCCACTTTGTATTTTCTAGGGACTGGAAACCTTGAAGAAGGAATAGGCACTGGGGTAAGGTGGGATGGAAGAAGAGGTATAGGGAATGTATGCAGCCATATTGAAAAAAGTAGTTAACTGTGGAATTTTGGGTGAGTGGGTATGAAGACTAATTTAACATTGCACCTTTGGAAAGGATATGATAGGAAAAGAATTATCCAGATGGGCCAGGGTTTTTTTTGTATTTATTTTCAAGATTCTCTGTTCCTTTCTGGAAAGAGTATAGTAGAAGGTTTTATCTGGTTTAAAGAAATTAAAATGTGGCCAGGGAGATAGCTCAGTAGGTCTGAGTTCAATCCCCACATCTGCCAAAAAAAAAAAAGAAATTAAAATGTGCATTTTTCTGCTTGAATAACATTGACCCTTCTGCAGGGAATCAAACCAGCATTTTCTCCAAAAGGCATAGGAGATCTGTAAACATGAAATAGTTTTTTCTTGTTCTAATTAATTCCACATTCTCAAGACTCTTTGTGTATAGCAGGTTTTACTTTTTGTCAGTTGTGTATATTTATGGGATGTGTGTGTGTGTGTGTGTGTGTGTGTGTGTGTGTGTGTTTCAGCAAAAATGATACCTCATTTTTCCTTGGCTTGAAGAGTATCTGAATCTTTGATGGCCTTGGCTTTGACCGGCACCTTGTTTCCTATCAGCCGCTAGATCTTAGGCCAACAGTGTGGACCTAGGAAATGCTACCTCAGAGTAGTTGTATGTACAGAGCCACGTTCACTTGGGTGTAACAGGAGTATTTGTCAGGACTTCCATCCTACCATTTGCCCCTGAACTTTCCCCTTTTCCAGGATTTGTTCCCTTTCAATGAGTTAATTTCTCCTCTTGAAACTGTGGGGAGCACCAAGAATTAATCAGAGACCAATAAATGGCCTTGGTCTTCCAAGATAGATAAGATGTAATTTTTGTGGCCACAACCAGGTTGGCAGCCATGTACTGCTGTTTTCTGCTCGTGGCTAAGGGAGGCCAGGGGCAGGGGGACAGAGCCTCTCCCGTGCTTCCCCTCTCTAGAAGTGGCAGCGGTAGGGACAATTAAAATGAACTATCATGGAGGCTGCGCACTGCTTGATGTTATGGAAGGAACCTAGGCAGGTAGAGCCATCTAATTGAGTGGGATTGGGAGAGGAGGAGCAGAGGGAGGGGACACCTCATGAGAGAGGGGACGGCATTTGAAATAAGGCTAAAGGATGTGCATGGTTTTGGCAGAGCAGACAGGAAGTTGGAGTGGACATGGGTCCCAGAGCAGGAGAGTTCCACTCCTGGGAATGTCACGTGAGCCATTTTTGTTCGACTGGAGTTTGGGTAATGCAGTAAGAGAATGGAAAGAAGCTGAGAACATTAGGTCATTTCCATCTTGTGGGGAATTGACTGCCAGGCCAGTTTGCTGTATAGCATGATGTTGATGCATGCGGGCTGCAGGCAGACTTCTGGAGCTACATGCCCACAGAGCTGGAGTCACTAGTTGTGTGAGCTTGAAAAAGTTCCTAGAATTTTCTGTACCTTATTTATTTTTTAGCTGTTAAGTAAGGGGTCATTGTGCCTGCCTGAGAGGTGGGTGAACTGGTGGCAGGTCGAGAGCCGGTTTCCCTGGTCTCCTGTGATGCAGCTTGGAGAGGATGGGACTGGAGGGGTGACGGCATAGCCCTGGGTCTGTGCATAATTGTCTGCTGTTCTGCTGGGATAACGGTGTTGCTGCTTGGGGGAATCAGTCCAATTTTTTTTTCTCCAAAAGGGCAAAGCTTAAAATAGCCTCTGAGCTCTGGTAAGCACCACACAGAATTTCGTCTGGTTCTAATTAATCAATCCACATTTGTGGCGCTGTTTTGTCCCCCCACGTGTCCATTCTCAGCCACTCTTTTCCTGTTCTTCCCAAAGCTCAGAATTAAGTAGCAGCGACTGATTTCCTCTGGCCTTTTCCATTGTGCGGTTTCTTACTCCACAGTGCCCTCTGCTGGGCTTTTGGTTTCCCCTCTCAAGACGCATCCTGCAAGAAGTGGGACCTGCCCCTTAAAGGCAGCTCCGGTTGTCACCCAAGCGCCTGGTTGAAATCACTGTACAGTTGAAAGTTGCACCTGGGAAAATGAGCCTGAGAAAACATGTGACCCATGTGGGGTGGGAGCCTTCAGGGGGAGCGGCATCCAGGCAGCTCCTGGCATCCTGGCTCTCAGCATCTGCTGCTCTGTCTGTCTGTCTGTCTGTCTGTCTGTCTGTCTGTCTGTCTGTCTTGTCGGCATGGGTGGGGGGGAGGGGAATTCATTTGGTTGTGATCTTCCTTCCAGGAAAATGTGCTGAAAGTGACAGATGCATGGCAGATCCAGAGATGTAGCTTCAGAGTCGAGCGCCACATTTTTATAAAGACAACAGGGAGGGATGGATTCTTCCTTTGCTTTGCCCAGATCTTTTCTTTTGAATTTGTTGATTGTATCTGTTATAGTTTTTAAATCCTACAGAAGAGGATCTTTTGGTTTGGTTTTAAAAATGCATGATGTTAAAACTAATAATTATACCATGTAGTATGAAATCTGGTGGCATTGAATCTACATGTAACATTTTCATGGGAATAAGGTGTTTTCACATATGTGACTGCCCCCTTTTGCTTACAAAAGTTGTATTGCTAAGTAGTAAGCCTGAATAGTTATGATAGTAGGATCCTATTTTACAGAATAGGAGCTCAGGCTTAGCAAAGTTGATGTCTTATACCACGGCACACTTCCCTGATCCAGTCAATGACTTTTTGATTTGTTTACTGCCGTGCCAATAATCCAAGAACTGAGCTAGAGAAACAGTGCTTCATGTTGCTTAGTGCATGTTAGCTATGTTTGTTATAGAAGGAACATATTAGCTCCAAGTCATGAAATGATTGTGGTAGTGGAATTTAGGAAACTGTTGCAGGAAGGACGCCTGAAGGTGGTGTGTTTTGGGGGATTTCCTAAGAGTGTCCACACATTTGAAATAGCTGAAGGATGAGACAAAATTTCCTCTGCACTGAGTTTTTAAAAAGGCAAGAAAAATTATGCTTGGGATCAATTAAATAATTCAGGGTTAGGATGCAGAAAGATTTCAATGCCGTGGTGAGAATTCACTGGAAGGTTGGATGGCAGATTACATGCAGGTTTCACGGCACCTTCTCGCCACGTCCAGGGGCAGGAAGATGGCCCAGGGAGCCCTGCTAAGCGTTGCAGTGTTCCGAGTGAAGGGCGAGTTGGGACAGAGGCAGGAGTCAGCAGTCTTCAGTCAACAGTGCTGGCTTCAGCTCTGTCCGTGGGATATGTGCGGAAGTACGGGCTGGTCTGCCCAGCAGGCTGCAAGTGGCCAGCGACGGGAAGGTGTGAGGGGTGTGGAACAGCAACTGCTCCGCACGTGTGGGGAACAGCTTTGCCGCACTTTCCTTCATTTGCTCATCCATCGTGTCTACATTTTCTTCTGGCATCGAAAAACAGGTTGACGAACTCCTGCATCTTTATGGGTCAGCAGCCGATGGCGCTCCCCGGGACAACCCCTGGGAATTCCAGACGTACATTCACTTTCAGGATAATCAGGGCGTTACTGTCACAATCAAGCCAGAGCACAGAGTGGAAGATATTTTGACCTTGGCGTGCAAGGTAATGGCTTGTGCTGTGTAAGATAGTTCCGTGAAAAGAGTCAGCATTGAACTGCTGTGTCTTCCGTTTCAGGTCATGTGTAAGCCCTCGCTTTCTATGCTTGGGGACATAGGAGTGTGTTTGTTAATATATTTTATTAATTTACAATCTGTTTTTCCTTCCCTTTAAAAGAGCGAGTTGTTGGGCCATAATCATGTGACTACATAGGGAACCTGAATTCTCCCCCTTAGATTCGATACTCTTTGTGTCTGGAATGATTGTGGTGTCTATTGCCGTGTACGTTACTTGGTCATGGTGCTGTACATTACTGATACCAGCTTTAAAGTGGTTTGACTTAACCTGAAATTGCTGGATCATGTTTCTCCAGTTAGATGAATAACTCAGTACCACTCCCCATTCCTTCATGGAAATGAATATGAGTTGAATTTTTTATTCATTTTTCAAATTGGACTTTACTGCCTGTGTAAAGAGGAAGTATATGAAAGTCTTGAAGTGTACAGAGGTGAAACAGCTATGCACCGCAAGCACAGATCAGAAGCTTCCGGCCCACCAGGTGGCGCACTAGAGCTTGCGTATTTAAGTTTCCAGAGAAAGTACACTCGTGTATAGGCAATATAAAAAAAGAGGTGCTTTGCTAGTCAATCGAGTGTGTTTGTACATATGATGAAAAGTAACTGGAATTATGTTCATTTGCTATACTTACGTAAACATTACAATACATGAAATAAATTGCCCTCTGTCTTGAATGCTGAGGAAGCTTTGTCAGATAATTTGGAGTTAATACTCCAGATTCTAAAAAACAAAATGCCTTGACGTCAAATTGTGTTTGTATAAGAATTGTTTGCTAGAAACATTTGATAATGTACAAAGTAGTCTATGATAACACTGTTCAGTCATTTCAATATTTTTGTTACATGCCATGTTTTGTAACTATTCTCCAAAAGCTTGATAATAAAGCATATTTCTGTATCACCAAAAAAAAAAAAAAAAAGAGGTGCTTTGGTAACAGCCATGTCCACTTCACAGATGTGAACAGGTTAACGTTGGACCTCTTTTGTCATTGGATAATGTACATGTATACATGGACCTTGTTTCCTTGGGAATTTAATTGCTTTTTATTCAGAAGAGCTATAGTATTGTTTAATATCAAGAATATTCCCTTTTGCACAGATTTGTTTTCAAAGTATTCAAAGGGCGTCAGGGTAGTGGGCTAATTAATCCCCACTGGAGCATCGTTCAGAGATAAATTTCTCACTGTTAACACTGTGATGAGAAAAAAGGTGAAGGAGGAAAAGGGTTTGTGTGTGTGTCTTTATCATTTGAAAAGTTTTGGAATATGAAGTTTCTGCTTCTGAAGTCTGTGGGACCTGAGTTTGTTCCCATTTTATACATTTCTTAGATTAGTAATGGGATGCAGCTGATAAGTAGATGAAATTTGCTGAAATACTAAGATATATCTCATCAAATATATTCTTCCCTAATTTCTTATAAATATGCCCCTTACTATCACTAATATGCCCCTTTAGTGATAGTATTTAGAGAATGTCTTCTTAAAGATAGTTATTAGGCCCTCCCTCCTTGTGTATGAGCTCTTCTTTAAAGTCAGGAAATTATCTTCAGTCTTCTAGCGAAATCTACTTTGATTTTTAACGAACATGTTGAACAGGGATGAATTTAGAAAGAATGCTTAAAATCTGAATAACTTTTTTTTATAGATGAGGCAGTTGGACCCCAGTCACTACGGCCTGCAGCTTCGGAAATTAGTTGGCGAGAGCATTGAGTGCTGCATTCCTGCACCGTATGAATATGTGCAAGAGCAGGCAAGTGCGCATTCCGTGTGTGTGTGTGTGTGTGTGTGTGTCTGTCTGTCTGTCTGTCTGTCTGTCTGTGTCTGTATTGGGATTTTGAGACAGGGTTTCACTTTGTAGCCAGGGGTGGCCTTGAACTCACAGCAGTCCTCCTGCTTCAGCCTTCCTGGTGCTGGGATTGTAAGTATGTACTACCATGCCTGGCTAGTTTGGAAACAGTCTTCATCTAAAGTGACTTTTAACAGTGTTCTTATTTTGTTATGAAAAATTGTGTCAAAATTATTTTTGAGACATCATAGTATCAAATTCTGCTTTCACCTTTTGTAGGTTTATGATGAAATAGAAATCTTTCCACTAAATATTTATGATGTGCAGCTCACGAAGACTGGGAGTATCTCTGACTTTGGTAAGTGTAAGGGAGACCATCCTCAGAAAACCACTGTGTTTATCTTTGCTTAGTTTAGCCTGAGATCTTTGCACCTAGATTTTTATGATCATATTTTCAGAATATATAATAGTTTCTGAACTTTGGCTTATTTTCATTCCTGTTTGCTTATATTAACAAACTAAGAAGGGATGTATCAGTGGTGAGAAAAATGCCAAAGTAAATAAAAATACTGCATGTTAAAAATTGATGAGATATTTGGAATGATGGCTAGAGTGATAGCTCAGTGAATTTGCTGTTTGCCAGGTGCTTTCTAAGATGATTAACTCATGATTTCCACAAGAGTTCTTTCATCCCAGGCGTCTTTGTTCTTAGTTTTTTTTAACCCACCTGTAATGCTGTCCTTCCCCCATCCTTTCTCTTGGACAATGTAAATCTTATCTCTCCTTCCCGCACTAAGTGAAGTTCTTATCTGATTGCTTTTCTTTTCCTTCCCTGAAATTAATGATTAGAAGGCAGTACTTCCCAAATCACCTTGTGGCGGTTAATTCTTACATTTTTTTTTTTTTTTTTTGATCTACATTTAAACCTGACTCTAAACCCTTTGTAGACTGTGTTCCTATCTTAAAGTTCATTTCTTTTATTCTCTTTTATTTTTCTTTTTTTCCATATCTTTTATTATCTTTT
>NW_004524600.1:2280529-2304427 GCF_000260255.1 Octodon degus
CGGTCCCTGATGCTTTGCTAAGCTTGTTCCAAGTAGGTGCTTTAGACCACTGAGCCATCTCTCCAGCCCCTTTTATTATCTTTTAAAGGCAAGTTTTTGGTAAGCAATCGGGGAGCATTGCCAGAGAAAAGCTCTCATCGTAGAAATACACCGATACAACCTAATTATTTTCCTTAAAATAGTTCAAGTTGATCATGTTAAATCTTCATGAGATTTGCTGTTTGTTTCTTAATTATGCAGTCCATTTTTACCTAAATGCCAGTTGGTTTTTCTCTGACACTCTGTTAGCTCTCGCCCACTTCTCCTGGTCTGCATGCTGCTCGCCCCAGCTGCCGTTGACCTGTCATCTCGGTGTCTGAGCAGCTTACAGAGACTGGGTGACTACAATGCACCAGCTTCCGCAAGAGGAGCAGGGAACTCACAGGGAAATAGATGCTCTGCTGGGCCTCAGAGACGCCCAGAACTGGGGACCCGGCACGGCGACATGTGCTCCTGGCTGCGGCCTTAGAGGGGAAGGTGTTCTCCTGCAGGGGAGCCGCCCGCGGACCAGGGGTGTACACAGGGCCGCTGCATCATCCTCAGGCTGTAACCATCCAGGCTGTTGGTTTGGGTTGGTTTTATACCTTCTTAAAGTACTTAACCATATCCACAATTGGGGTTTGTGTCTTTCTTGTTGGTATTGAAGGGAATATATTTTGATAAGATCATCTTTGGTCTCAAAAAAACCAAAAACTTAAATTCAAAGGCTTGTCATCCTGACCACTTTTAAGTGTACCACCGTGAGGCCTGACGTCCATTCACACCCATGTCCTGCCATCGCACTGTCCACCTACAGAACCGGCCAGCTGCCCACACTGAAGCCAGTTGTACCACCAAACACTAACTCCCCACTCCCTCCCGCCAGAGCCTCTGCCGACCACCAGCCTGTGGTCTCTATTAACGGGGCAGCTGTGCTTACCTCATAGACGCGAGACCACACGGCCCTTGTCTCTCTGTGGCTGGCCTATTGGACTTAGCGTGATGTCCTTGAGGCTCACCCGTGTGCAGGGTGTGCGGGAATTTTACTCTTTTTAAGCACGTTTTGGTTGTCCTTTCGCCCTTCTTGGGGCTGTTGGGTGGCTCCACGTGTTGGCTGGTGGGAATAATGCTGCTGTGGGCGTGAATGTGTCATCACACCGTTTGGAAAAGGTTGCACCTTCTTACCTCTTAAACCTTCCATTTTCCGTGTTCTTTTTTCTACCCTTGCTAAATACTTGTGATTTCAAAACTACTGTATTTTAGAGTTTCTCAACATGATGTACTTATGAGAACAGGTGTTCTGGGAAGTATTGCTGATGGCATTGGAGACATGAACGGTGGACTTAGATTTGTACTTTTTTTTTCCTTACTAGGGTTTGCCGTCACAGCACAGGTGGACGAACATCAACATCTCAGCCGGATCTTCATAAGTGACGTCCTTCCTGATGGCTTGGCATATGGCGGAGGTCTGTGTGGCACCGTGTCTCTGTTCTCCTAATCTCAATCTGTGGCTAGTGAAATTTTCTTTTTACAGTTTTGCCAGAAAATGTGTGTGTGTGCGTGTGTGTGTGTGTGTGTGTGTACACTTCCCTGGTGGCACTGGGGATCTGATCCACAGCCTCTATCCTCAGCTACAGGCCCAGCTCTATTGGCTTTATTAAACTCTGAAACGGGGTCTCACTAAGTTCCTCACACAAGCGTGGAGTTTGTAATCTCCCTGCCTCAGCCTCCCAGAGTACTGAATTTACAGATGTCAGCCAGCACAACTGGTTACATCCGGGGATAATAAAGAAAGTAAGCTTTAGCGTTTAATAGAAAATGCGTATACATGGAGAGTGTGTGTATAAACAGGCTATCTGCACATTTACAGAGGGAAGGAGAGGATGGGAGAGACAGACAGACAAACGCAGATGAAACAAACGTTATGTCCCAGGCCTTAATACCAGCACTAGAAGAACTATTAGTGAGTAGTTACTCAAATTGTTTCCAGTTCAATCTAATCTTTCTAGTGTTAGCTTTAAGAGAGCTTTTTTTTTTAAGCTTCTTATGCACCATACATAGTATTGATTGTGCAATTACTTTGTTTTAAGATAGGTCTCACTATGTAGTTCAGGCTGGCCTTGAACTCACTCCATAAATCAAACTGGCCTTGAATTTTTGGGCATCTTCATGCCTCAGCCTCCTGAGTGCTGGGATTACAGGTGTGTGCCACCACGCCCATTTCATTTTGTTATCAGTGGCATCTAACTCCTACACATTATGGTGTGTTCCTCCAGGAAAACAACAAGGAAACAGCCCTGCCAAACACATCCTTTGAGTCTGCAACCTTCTTTCATCTTAAAATTTCTGTCAGTAGAGCTGGAAGGTTGAATACTATGTGTCCTGAGAGGTCAGAATGCTGTCAGACATGGCCCCAGGGCATGGGTGTGGGCAGGAACATGGTCATCCTAAATTGGAATTTCCAGACTATAAACAATGGAGAATAGAGGGGATACCATTAGAAACCGTGCAGAAGCAGCTGGCTGCGCAAGGCCCAGGGGGCCTGTGGGGCCACAGTGAAGCATGGTGATACGTGGGTGGCTTTGCACACAATGTTTCTTTTCTTGGTGCAGTTTTAAAAGGATTCAAGTGGAGATCTGTGGGTTCAGGGTGGCTCTTGGGGTTGAGTGTTACCTGGAGTCCCTGGGTAAAACTAAGCAGCAGCACTGAAGGTGGTTCCCGGAAGTCATCTAGTAACTTCATCACTCTTGACGACAAGATTTTTCTAGGGGCAAAAAAAGATTTAAAATACTATTGTGGGATACTGGACTCTTTTAGAATATTTTTCTGAGTTTACACACCTGTGATATTCAAATAACGGAACTTAACAAAAAAAACGGGTATACAGATGAATGTCCATTTTGTACCTGTGTATTCAAAGTGGTTAGGATAGATATATAGTTACATTTTCTTAATGAATAGAGGGATTTGTTCTAATGGTGTTTGTAAATAGGATATCAAGTCCGCATCTTGTACAGCAATTAACCACTAAGAAGAATGTATGCAGTGTGTTAATTATTGAAACTGTCCTACCGATTTGATTTGAAACTGTCTCATTGCTATTTGTTTATCAATAAAACTATGGCAAAAAAAATAAATAAGTTAAAAATAAAATATTTAGCATTCTCAAAAAAAAAAAAAAAAAAAAAAAAGATTTTTCTGTGGTAGCCTACTTGTCTCTGTGAGTGTGTGTCCCTGAAAGAACGCTGGTTAAAATTTAATAAAATATATACCAATACCAAAAAAAAAATTCTGTCAGTAATCTTATATCTTTTCATTCTGTTTCTCCTTCCTTGTTCGCAGGATTGAGAAAGGGCAATGAAATCATGACCTTGAATGGGGAAGCTGTGTCAGCTCTTGACCTTAAGCAGATGGAGGCCTTGTTTTCTGAGAAAAGTGTTGGACTTACTCTCATTGCCTGGCCTCTGAACACAAAAGCAACCCTGTGTACTTCCTGGTCAGACGGGGACCTGTTCTCCAGGGACCAGAAGCCTCTGCTGCCTTCCCCCAACCAGTCCCAGTTGCTGGAGGAATTCCTGGACAACTTGAAAAAGAATCCAGCGAATGGTGAGGCTGTGTACCATCTCCTTAACTACTGGTATCAGAGGCCAGAGTTCTGAGGCTGCAGCTTTGGTTACAAACCAAAGCTGCTCAAAGAATATGTGCTAATTTCTTAGGAGAAGAGCACAGATGTCAGCCAGAGTAGTAGATTGCATCAAGATTCTATGCCTTTATTTTATAATTATAGTGATTTCATGAAATGGGAAATAATTATTTTTACACAAAATATTCTTTAAAATTGCAGATTGTTTTGCATAAAGGCCAAAGTGGTGAGATGTTGCTTGCTGAGGTGAGCCTAAGGCAAGGCCGTTGTGTAGTGACCTGTTGGCTCTTGGAGCAGTTGGTGTGGTTCAGTTCTGTGGCCCATTTGTCAGGCCCTGCTTTCCTCGAAAAGTAGCAAGCTCTTAAAGTAGGTCACATATTTCAAAACTTCGTAAAGGCCTGAGAGTGAAAAATTATATGCCGGTATATTTTTCTCAAGGTAACATTTCTATATGAGGAAACCATGCGAGGGCTTGAGTTTCTGAGCTTGTCATTCACCCAGGTTTTGTGCATTTCAGTCTCACAAATCAGAGGCTGTGGCTGATGCAGAGCCCGGTCCCCAGAGGACACTGGTCGTGTAGAATTTTTATCCCAGGGCTATGCAGAGTCATTTGTATGCCTTACTGCATCGATGCTGGCTTCCAACTAAGATCCCTGAGTGATTGCCAAAAATGAATGCAGAACTCAAAAGACAAGGTGTTAGGATAATGTAATGACCCGGGAAGTTTATTAGGTCCCTTTCGAATTAAAAAATCAGATTGTAAGATTTGTGATTCAATAAGGCATCTGATGCTTTCTCCTCCATTCTTGAGTCTGTCTTACCATTTAAAATATTACTGAATTGACTACTGGCATATAAAAGTGTCATTAAAACAAAAATTATAATGGAATGAATTAGTTACTTGGTTACTCTCGGGCCATCATTCAGCTACCCTCAGCTGCTGCTACCAGCCTGAGTGTCCCACAGAGTACGTGCCTGTGTCCATTTGCTCGATTCATTACTCTTGAGGGATGCATTCTGAACCTGTGTTCCACATTTGTGTATTTTATTAGAAGAAATCACTGCAGATTATATATTTTTGAAAATTTCATGAATGAATTGCTATTGACAATAACAAAAGGGACAGATTTGCCTTTTTTAAAAGAGTAAAGATCAAGTAGATGCATGAGGCTTGCTTCTTTTCTTTCTTTCTTCCTTTTTTTTTGTTTTTTTTTTTTTTTGTTTTTTTCATTTGTGTATTTGGTACAGGGTCTCACTCAGACCTGCAGTGGTCCTTCTGTTTTCAGCCTCCCCAGTACTGGGATTACAGACATGTGCCGCAACACCTGGACTCTGTCACTGGCTCAACATGCCCCTGGGCAGAGTCTGCAAGGCATGCGGGACCTGCGGACTGGGACTGGGGATTGAATCCTTGTCCCTGCGTTGCCAAAGCAGGCACTTAGTCTGCTGAGCTATCTGGCTGGCCCTTATGTCTTACTTTTTACAAGGAAACAGAATAAAGAAGCAGTTGTGGATGTCTCAGACAGCTCCACTGTTGCTCGTCCTGGGTGGCCACTCCGAGGGTCTGAGCCTTGGTAGCTTCCGATGTGAGGAGCAGGCATCTGTGTGCACAGAGAGCTGAGCTAGTGGGATGGTGGCAGTGCTTCCCCACAGCTGGCTTTCCACTACTAGCCTTCAGTGCATGGCAACACATGCCTCTGCAGGCTCCCTTCCTGCATGGGGTGTCCCTGCCAGCCAGGCAGGAGCCCCTGTCCCCTTCTTGGCTGGGTTCCTGACAACACCACCCTGTGGGGTGGCATTCTCCCAGACAGCACACCACCCCACTGCCCAGGTTTTACTGCCTGCCCCCTCTGCTGAGCTCCAGGGCGCTGTTGCATGGTAACATGCTTATGTTGGAGACATGGCAGCCACAGGGGAGCACTTCTGTTTTCTTTTTCTTCTGTTTGAGTAGTTGTCTGGCTTGTAAGAGAAGTTAGATGTCTTACGGAGAAGTCTATCTGCTCTGAAGGTTGGAGGGAAAATAAAATATAATGTGGGTGGGTGAGAAATTGAAAAAGACAAGACCGAGTCGCTCATTTATACATTTTATGTTGTTTACAAGAGACACCTGGGTTGTGGAGGCGCTGAGAAGCAGCTTTGGGAGGAGCACACAGGCTCTGAGTCAGACTTGGGTTCCTGTCCTGGGCTGTGCAGCCCTCAGTGGAGCCTTCAGCTGGTGCAGTGGGCCTTGGAACATGCTACCCATCTGCCTTACCGTTTATGCTGCTCTTCAGAGGACCCCAGCAATCGGGCCCAAGCTGCTCACTACAGCCTTTTCCACACCTTTCCCAAGCTTTCTGCTTGTCTCACTTCTTGCTCTCCAGATTCCCTTCCAAAGAAGCTTCTGCACTCAGTCCTTGCGTATACTGCACTTTTGTGGGAAGCCCATGAAGACCTTGGTCTTGATTTCCTCTTCTAGAGCTGCTTCCCTGCCGCAGGGGCTGCTGGGAAGTTGAAGGTGGTCATGCATGTCATGTGACCTGCCCACTCCATGTGGGCAGGTGTCTGAAACCCTAATTCTCCGCCTCTACTTTCCTTTGAAGTTTAATATTTTATTGGATGTTATTTTGATTCACTTTTGTTTTTTGTATTTAGTGCAGATTCTACAGGGTCTCACTACGTAGATCGGACTTGTAGTGATTCTTCTGTTTTCAGCCTCCCAAGTGCTGGGATTACAGGCGTGCGTCACCATGCTCAGTCTCAATCACAGTCTCAGCGAGCTCCGGGGGTCAGGGCCAGCACGGCACACCGGGGATCTAACCTTGGCCGCTGCACTCTACCTAAGCAGGTGCTTTAGTCCACTGAGCTATCTGGCCGGTCCCTTGATTCACTTTTGCCATGCAATATAAAACTGTAAAAAAATCAAAATTTATACAAGTGAACATTTAAATGACTTTGTAAAACAATGTTTAACATATATAACTTAGAATTAGGCTTACCAGTGGACACTTTAGACTGTCTTAAAATTTCCATTACTAGAAGGTGGCTATGTACTTGAAAACAGGAAGCCTTTATGTCCTTTTCCAGAGAAGCTGATTTTCTGCTTGTTAATGACTCTTAAGGGGAGAGAATGTGTGTGTGTGTGTGTGTGTGTGTGTGTGTGTGTGTTTAATAGAAGCTGTAAGAATGTCAGAAGGTAGAGGAGAAGAAAGCCTTAAGCATTTGTTTGGTGTGTGCTTTGAGGATCCCAATGTAATATTTATTGCCGCCCTTCCTGAGTGTTTAAAATGTATGAGGCCCTGAGTTCCATCCTCAGCACAGAAGGCAAGAGAAGCCATCTGCATTTCCTTAGGCAAGAGCACCCAACTGTAAGGCAGCACTCGAAGCTGAGGCTGATGGCAAGTGTAGGCCCAGACTGCACAGCGTAGCAATTTAACAAGACTCTACTTCAACATAAATAGTTTAAGAAAAGGTCTGTGGATGTAGCTTGGTTTGAAAGTTCTGAGTTCAGTCCCAAGTACCAAAAGAAAGAAAGGCAGAAGCAAAGAGTTTGAGGCCCCAGGAACAAGCTACCGTGAGCTCAGGGCTTTTGGTCATCCAGACATTGTGTTAGTTAGCTTTAGTCTCTGGATTAGTCTGGAGGGGATGAAAGCTCTCTCTCTCTTTCTCTATCTTTGATGGAAAGAAGTGATAGTTACACCGGCAGGTCTCAAAGAGGCAGGGACATGGTTGTGGGCAGCTGTTGAGGATCTGTATTTTTCTGGAAACGAGGCATCCTGTTGCTATTTGAGACTCCTTGATCTGTGTAATGTTTAGTGAAATAGGCCTCAGACTTCACAGTGCAGGCCCAGAGGCTGAGAGGAGTTTCAGAAAGCATGAATGCTTGGGTCCTGCTCGAGAGTGCCTTCTTCAGGACGTCAGGGCAGTGCAAGCGCTGCCCCTCACCAGCCCAGGTGGCTGCCTGTGGCTGAGTGACCCTGAGTGGCCTCTGCCCTTTACACTGTTCCCCGACCACTGGTGGGCAAGACATGAGTCTGAACCCAAGCAGCCTGTTCACTGTTTCGGGAGCCCTTCTCTGCTGAGGTTTTGAGGATGAAGAGGTGTCAATCTGTCACCATCACCAAGTGTTCAGAGCACAGCCCCTGAGTTTCAGCTAAGGAGACCCTGCACGCTGTAGCAGAGGCCCATGCGGAGAAGTGTGGAGTACCCATGTCACCAGCCTCACCCTCTGGCGCCTGTGGTCCTGAGGAGGAGGACAAAGGGAATACCCTCCCTCGTTCAGTATTGAGTTCCTTTGCCTTCTGACATGAATGGCCATTTCATTCTGGCCTCTAAGGGTTGAATTTCTGTTCTGGTTATCCATAGCAGGGAGCGGAAATGTCCATGAGCTATATTTGACTGGAGCGGAAATATAATCTGTGAAGACTTTTATAGACAGAATTAATTTTACCACTGGAATTCCCCAAGGATGCCAGTGTTATTTTAGAGCCAACAAGGCCCCTATTGAAGAGATTGGCTGGACCAAAGCTGTTTATACTGGGATCCTGTTAATGCTGCTCTTGTGATTTATGTATGAAAATCCCTTTGCTAGCCTTTGCCATCTCTTGAACAGTTCCAGCAGCTTTTAGGAAAGCCTCCTTGGGCACAGAGCTCCTGAGTGAGTCTTCACATGCACACTGGACTTCTTGTGGACGTTGCTGTATTCGCCAGCTATAAACAGCCTGCTTAGGATATGGGCTAGATTGGGCAGGAGACAAAATAGACCTGTGTTCCTGCTCCACTAGGCAGGATGAAGCCTGAGAATGCTTTCCAGATGGGGAAAGTAATTGTGGCCTGAGGTTCTTTTGGAGCTCCCCAGCGTTTTGAATCCCTATCGCTTTCAATTGATGTCTGAGAGGTACAGAGTCTTAAGCAACCAGAAGCCACTTAGAATTAAATTTGCTCTGGGATGGCTTGCGCATGGGAGTGTGTCCATCCATTGTATAGCTTTTTACCAGTGGAAGGAATTACAGAGCCGGCTTGATGCGGCAGACCCACTTATTTCCTGTTTATGAGAGTGAGGGCATTTTGGCTTCGTAGTTTGTTTAGAATGACTAACAGTATTTAGCTTGGAGAATGCTCTGTTTGTGTGTATAACTGCTGTCACTGAGTCTGTCTGGCAGATACCCAGGTTCCCGGTTGAAAAAACACATTCTTGTTCCTAAAGAAGGGTGGTGCACTTTTTTAAAAAAAGTGTATTTAGTACAGGGTCTACAGGGTCTCACTACACAAATAGGACTCCTAGTGATCCTCCTGTTTTCAGCCTCCCAAGCACTGGGATTATGAGCTTGCGCTACCATGCCCAGTCTCAATGGCTGTTTTAGCGTGCCCCAGGGGTGAGGCTGGCACAGCACACTGAGGATGCACTTTTTTTTTAAGTGTTTTTTTTTTTCCCCCTTGGGAAATACTGATTTTACCAGTACTTGGGACTTTGGTCTAAGAAATCTTGGTCCCTTACAACTGTGCTGCAGGTGGCATTCAGTGCCTCAGAATAAGCATGTGGCTTTCTTTGAGCAGCAGAGGGAATTAGCATCCTTGGATACCAGTTTCCTTATATAACTGAGTTCTGTTTATGAATTTCTTTTTTTTTTTTTCACCCTCAATCATCTCTTCACTTAGTTAACTTTTTTTTGGCTACATTTTGCAGGTACATAAAAATGAATTAGATGCTATTGTGTGTTTTCAACAGTAGGGCAAAAAATGTAACATTTTTTTAGTAACTCACTTAAAAAAATTAAAAACCTTTTTGTAGAGAAGGTAATTAGAGGTCATGGGAGGGGAGGTTCTTCTAATATTTGTTTTCTTGAAAATAAGAGGACTCCAGAGTTGAAGACATGGACTCGTGGCCTTAGAGGCAAAGAATGGATGCTGGAAGGTCAACACTTGAGCCGAGCACTGCGGAAGCCCAGGTTGCAGACCTGAGAGGGCAGCGGGTAGGGAGGCCATGCACAGCCAGCAGCCTGGGATGCAGACACTGGAGGCGGAGGCTGTGGGACAGAGGTGGCAAGTCAACTGGGGCAGATTGCAGGAAACCCCAAACTCTGGGAACATCAAACACACTACGGCATGTATCTGGGAAGAATTGGATCTGAGCACTGCATTACTTTCCTCTACTTCTTGCAGAGTATAGAGGACAAGTTTGGTCTTCTTTTTTTTTGTTTGTTTTTGTATTTTTAGGGAAGGGTCTACAGGGTGCTCAGGGTCTTACTACTAGATCAGACTCATAGTGATCCACCTGTTTATAGCCTCCCAAGAGCTGGGATTACAGGCACGCGCCACTATGCCCAGTCTCAGTTGCCATCTCGGGGCGGGGCCAGTACGGCAGGCCCAGAGCTCAAACCCTGAGCCCCTGCACCTGCTTGCAGCACTTTAATCTGCTGAGCTAGTTGGCTGACCCAAGTATGGTCATTTAATAACCACTGGAGTGTGGTTTGAAGACCTGGTCAGTGGATCAGCTCTATTATTCCATCATAATAGTTTCCTTTCTTTGCAGCAGTTTTGTTTCTAGTGAACAAAAGGACCCTGTAAAATAGGAAAAGGCTTGGGCAAGGAATAAATACATGAATTATTGTAGGTTTCCTATAAAACCTCAGTACTCCTCAGCACTGGGAGGCTATAGTATACTAATGGTTCATCCTCATCGTCACCGGTCCTCTGTCACAGGCAGGATAGTGCCCTGAGGCCTGTGATAGAGGTTGCTGGTGGTGAAGAAACATGCCACAGCAGGGAGGATAAGGAGTGCTGTGACTGGGGGACGTTGGTAAGGAAGGGTTGCTAGCGCTTGGAGTAGAAACCTGTCCTGTGATAGCTCTCTCAATGTTAAATGCAAACATAATCATTCAGGTAAGTCTGAAACTGTCTGACAGCACTAACACCCTCTGAAACCCCTGTTGGCCATGCCATTTTTGATGACATTTGGAGTCGCTTGGCCTTCAGCGTGAGCCAGATCTCTACAGAGTGCTGCTCCGTGAAATGGGTTCTCTGTGGGACCGTGAGGCTTCACTGGCCCATTTCGCAGGTGACAAGAAACATCGCACTTTTCCTGTGCGTGTTAGGAGTGCCGGCTGCCCAGCAAGGCTTGCTTGCATTTCTATGTTTATCTTTCTTTTTTTGTAATGGGCTTCAGTATGAAATTGTATTCCTGACTGTTCCCCACAGTGAAGGAACTGAGACCGTTTGAAAGGACCCAACGCGGGTGCCTGTTCAGCTGTCACTTTCAGAATCCCCTGCATTGCTGACAGTGTCCTCAGTTTTTCAGATCAGTGACACATGCGCATGGTCTGACATCCCAGCAGGATAAAAGGTGAAGCAATGATAACAGCTGAATCTTCCACAACTATATAGAGCAGTGGTAAAAGCATGAACATCCCAGGCTCAAGTCCCAGCTCCAGGCTGTCCCACGGACTGACTGTGTACCTTTGGGCAAGTCACGTAGTCTAACTTTAGCTTCAGCAACTCAGAGTGTTCTAGGATTTTCATGGGATCAATGAGCTAATGTTTGGGAAGCACTGGGTAGTCCCAGATACATAATAAAGACTACCTAAGTGTGTGTTCAGTAAATAGTTACTGTTGTGCTTGCTTAGGCAGGCTCGGGGACCAGGGTTCAATCCCCGGCATGCCATGCCAGCCCTGCCCATGGGGCGTGCTGAGAGTGGGTATGGTGGCCCGTGCCTGTAATCCCAGCGCTTAGGAGGTTGAAAACAGGAAGTTCACTAGAATGTGATGTATAGTGAGACCCTGTAGACCCTATACTACAAATGTTAAAAAAAGAAAAAAAGAGTTGATCACTGTTGTTGATCATCTTTGTTTATAAAGAAAGCCTAAGTCTGGCTTCAAATAATGGTATATAGAATATTATTCATATAATGTACTTAACATTGTTGAAGTTGGGAGAATCAGAAATATTTTTCCTCTACTTCTCTGAGAAGAATATAATTTACCTGTGTGAGTCTTCCTGGGGAAACCAGGAGGCAAACCACCCAAATGTACTGAGTTCTTTTTTAAATTTTAGACTCTTACTGTTAATATTCATCCATCACAATTTTAGCTATACTGTTTATGTACATAGTTCAGTTTTAGGATGAAAGAAAAGAGAGAAACTAGTTGCAAAACACAGACTTAAGTAATAAACAGTGGTTTTGAGTTTAAAAAAATCATTATAAATCTCAAAGAGCTTTAATTTTGTGGGGTATGTACTCTTTTGTTTCTTTTTCTTTTTTGAGACAGGGTCTTACCGTGTAGTTCGGCTAGGCTTGGGTTCACTGCCTAGCCCAGGCTGGCTTTGAACTCATGGTGGTCCCCTTGCCTCTGCCTTCCGAGAGCTTGGTTACAGGCATGCACCACGATGCGTAGCTAAGCAGTACTTACTATCCTAGGAGTTTTCAAAATAATTTATTATATAGAAATAGTGAATTAACTTTATATTAATTCATTAAATACATTTTTAATACAGTGTCCCCCCTGCAAAAGGAAAAAGTAGTCTTGTTTTGGATTTTTGCAAGTTTTTTCAATGTGTATCTTAAAAGAAGACAGCGGAGTTGTCCTTCGGCTTTCGTCTTTGTATGTGGCCACGTTGCCGTGCGTGGTTGAGGTGGAAGTGATCTGATGACTCTTCAGTCACACATAGATAAGTGTGGTTGGAAATGGAGTATTTTTATGGTCTTTTCAGACAGTTACCATTCTTTGGTATTATTCTGAACTTCAAAAAATGATCGTATCTTCAAGTGTAGTTGTAACATGGAATCTGAGATGTTGGTGGACTCTTTTACTTGGTAACTTTAAGATCCATTTAAGATCTTTTACTTGTGAATTGTTTGTAATGTTTGTTTATTCAGAAAGCATAGGGTCATCTTGCAAATGTGGCAATTTTCCATACACAATATTAAAAATTATATTTAGATCTCATTGGAAAATTGGAAAGATCTTTAAAACTGGGGACAGTGATAAGTAGGAATCTGAGATTTTAAGTTTTGCTGAAAAGTTAGAATTACATGCAAAAACTTGTCAATTATTTTTTTTTCTTTCTTTCTTTCTTTTTTTTTTTTTTTTTGCAGAACCGGGTTTTGAACTCATGCCCTTGTGCTTGCCAGGGAAGCACTTATTCCACTGAACCATCTCCCCCGCCCCTGAATTATTTTCTTAGAAGGCTCATTTTGTCCATTTTAAAGGGCACAGTTCTTGCTTTTTGAGTAAAAATTATGTTTTGTGAAATAATCAGTTGAGTTCGCAGCATCGTTGCCTAAGTGCTTTTCCTCAAAACTACAGATGTTCTTTATTAGGGAGGTAGCCGAGGAGTTGAACGTACTTTCAGAAACTGTGAGCAAAGGTCGGATTCAGAAAAATTAACATTTTGTGTTGCCTTACTGAGGATCCCTCCCTCCCTCCCTCCCTCTGTTCCATGCTTTCCTTTTCTCTCCCCTCTCCCTTTGCCTCTCCACCCCTCCCCTTCCCTTCTCGCCCATCTTAGAACTTGTGACAACCTTCCTGCCTTAGGTTTGTGTCTCCATGCTCAGCTTCCCGTGTTGCTTCATGTTAGTGTCATCAGGACAGTTCACAGCTGTTGCATAATTCATGCAAATGTCCTCAAGGGGAAGGTAGCAGGTGACCTTTGTATATTGTGATATTTCTAAATTTGGAGATCTCTTCAAAGGGTACTAGTGTCCCCAGGATACTGCAGAAGGCACATGGAGAAGGGTTGTTCAAATCTACAGGAGAACACTGATGTCCAGGTTTCAGGGTCACTTTCCAGAGAAGGGCTCTCTTGTGTTGCATTCTGAAGGCTGCAGAGGTAGAAGAGGAGGCAGAGCGTGTTTGGGGGCGGGGAGGCTTGCTCTGGGGAAGTGTGTGACTCCTTTGGGACTGCCGGAGTCTGTGCAAAGTGTACATGTGGGAGTAGCCTGGGACAGGTGACAGGGGGCTGGAAAGTCAAGCTGGGGAAGACCGATCCTCAGGGAAGAGTTCTAGAGTGGCCTGATCACATGTGGATGTAGGCTGATGGGCCACCCTGGTGCCAGCCAGGGAAGCGCAGTGGAGCTGCTGGCGGCCCCAGGGAGCAGTAGGGAGGCTGCAGAGGGCAGGGATGGGGTGAGAGGTGAGGCTTCGTGCGGCCCAGAGGCCCCTTTGCATCCCTTCCTCAGAGCTCTTAGATAGATGAAGACACTGCCCTCCCTCATCTGAGGGACTCTGTTTTTCTTGCTTGTAACTTCCCAGGTAAAGGTAGAACCACCCAGTAGGTATCTGAGAAGAGTAACAGTACTCAGGATGTGAAAAGGACCAGAGCCCAGATGGTCTACTTTCAGCATTCACCTGACATTTCAACAGGATGCTAAGGCTGATGTAGTTTATTTAAATCTATAGCTAAGAGGGGAATCAGGGACCAAGGAGATAGCTCAGTAGCTTAAGCCCTGCCTGGTAAGCAAAAGGTTCTGAGTTTGACCCCTGGCACAAAAAAAAAAAAAAAAAAGGAATCAGGTATTTTTTTTTTTAATTTATTGAGAAAGAAGTAGCAATAAGATAGTTTCAAAACAGGTTAGTACAGTTATAATAATTAATACGTTGCATATTGTGAATCAGGCCTTTATCTTATAATTAAATGCATAGTGCAAATAATTTGAGTTGGAGAATTTTTGTTTTTTACCTTCAAGTTGAGAAATAAACTTCTGTACTGAATCCTGAAATCAGCAACTTGAAATACAGTTTCCTGCCCACATCACCTGCAAAGAGCATGCTCAGAGCTGGGAATAATGGCACACACCAGAATGTGGGAGGCTGAGGCAGGAGGATCATGACTTCAAGCCCAGCCTGGGCAATTTAGTGACTTAGCCTCTGCCTCAAAAAAAAAAAAAACAAAACAATAAAAACCCCACAAATTCAAAACAACAATAACAAAGCATCCTCAGGTCGAGCCTGAGTCTGAGGAAAATAGTGGTCTCCAGAAAAAAAAAGTCATAAAAATTGTTTTCTTTCATCTGACAGATGCTCAGTACTGTCTAAGATGTGGCTGCAACTGTGGTTAGAGGCGGGGAATGGGCACCACATATAATAAAGTCCTGGCTCACATGGGGCTTGTTATATTGTAGTATATGGGCATAGAAAATAGGCACAACCTAAGGAAGAGCAGAGGATCACATGCAATATGTGGGACTGAATGCAATGGGGAAAAATGAGATGAGAGCAGGGGGATCAGGAGTGGAGCCCGGTGGTGGCTTGGAGAACAAAGGACATGTTAGAGTGAAAGGTGGAAGGCAGTGAGGGAAAGGAGCCCTGCAGACACCTGGAAGCAAGACTTTCCAGCCCGAGGAGGCAGTAGTTGGTTGCATGTCTCCGAGATGTATCAGTAGGTGACATGTCCAAGGGCCTACACAGGAAGCTGAGCATGTGGGCGCATGTTGGGAATCCCAGCACTCAGAAGCCCAAGGCAGGCAGCCCATGATGTCAGGGCCAGCCTCGGCCACAGAGTGCAACTGTGTCTGAAAACAGTGAACAAACAAAGGACTTACAAAGGACTTCAAGCCCAGCCTGGGCAATTTAGTGACTTACAAAGGACTTACACTGTCCACAGTGCCTTTGCTAAGCACAATGGTGGGGCAGCAGCTCTGAAGTCATGGACAGGGAAGTGGGAGAACACCAAGGGTGGTTCTGGGCATTGTCACAGCTCTGTAGGCCCATGGGTATAGCTCTGAATGGACAGATAGGGGCATGGGAGAACACCAAGCATGGTTCTGGGCATTGTCAGAGCTCTGTAGGCCCATGGGCGGATGGGGGGCTGGCCGCAGACCATCCTACGGTGTGCCCTGTGCTGAGGCCGGCAAGGAGCTGCCCCACATGTTGGAGCAGAGGCATGACACGTGCTGGCCTGTGGAATGGTGCCACTAGATGGGGGCTGAGTGGGGCAGAGACAGGAGTAGGCCTGAGGGAAGGAGAGGGCCAGCCTCCACCTGCACAGGGGAAGGTGGTCCCACCACCAGTGGAGGGGAAGCCTGCTGGGAACAGGGTCAAGCTCAGGGTCAGGCGGGGACAGCTGGGGACGTTAAGTCCTTGTGGTTAGAGAGATGAACTCACCTACTTCCAGATGGTTTTAAAATGGTGATTAATGACAGTAAGTCCATATAATCCTAAAAAACTCATCAAAATTAACGTAAAGAGAAAAGGAGTTATTCAAGAAGTTGCCTCAAGCTTTTTATTCTTCCTGTAAGGTAAATACATTTGGTCATAGGAGAACAAAAATTGGTAGACTTTTTAAATACAATTATGGCACTTGAGTTCCTTTCAGACAATCCAGTTATTGTCTGTTGTGTCTTATAAATTTATTTCTGGTACTATAATACTCTGATGATAAATTGCCAATTATAAATCTTTTTACTTTTAGGCTTTTTTTTTTATTTTTTATTTTATTTTATTTTTTTTTTTATTGCTGCCCTTAGCATGTCCAACATGTAATGAGAAAATGTGGCAAAGTTCAAATGATCCAGTTTTCTTACTTGTTGGTAATTCTGGGCAAACCTACTTGGAAATAGGAATATGAAATTGTCAACAAAATGATTATGTGTCCTCTGCCAGGAGTCCTGTCCCTCCTCCCAACGATCTCTGAAGCCAAGAACTCAAGCTGCCTAATTGAAGGCCAGGCTCTCCTCTACTGTTTTACTTAGCTTTCCAATGCTTAGTTTGTTCCTAAATTGCCAATCTGAATTGAATTCTGACTCTTGTTTTTCCGTTGATGTGTGATCGTGTCTGGCTATCTGCCTCCTGTGACATTTAAGCATCTTTGTGTAGTAGTGTTAGCAAAATTATGTGCATGTTTATTGAATTTCATCATTATTTTATGGAAAATGATTGGAGACAAAAGGGGGCAATGTAAGAAGCCAGGCTTCTTGATGCTCAGTGCCAGGCACCAGCTGTGCCCGGCCAGCAAGCCTCAGCCCGGTGTGGGGTCCTCTGAATACATGTAGGTCAGCATGTATTCTCTGGTGAGGGAGAGGATGAAGACCTGTATTGGGCACATTTGAAAGTAAGGCTTACGTAGACGTTTTCTGGCTTTTCTTAGGAATTGGAATTTGCAGGAGTGGATGAGCACTCCATTTGCATACTTCTGTTCTAGGGTTATAGTCTGTGAAAGTATGGCTGCCTACAGGTCATAGTGGAAGGACTGTAAGCTTTCCGCACTTTGAACTCCAAAAGCATTCTCTCTGTGCCTGTTGTCAAGCTAGTACTAATTGTCTGTGAGTCGTCAGGTACCTACCACTGAAAACCCATTGAAAATGGATTTGGAGGAACCCAAAAACATTTAAATCAGCATCTAGCTCTACTCTGGGTAAACTGCGTATGCTGAGTAGGCAGCTCCTGAATGAAAGGAAAGCTATTAAGACCCTCTTAATGCTAAGTTGAGACGTTGTTGCTGGGAGTGGTTTCTTTTGTTTTGGTACCAGGAGTCAAATTCAGGACCTGGAGCTTGCTGAGAGTGGCTTCTGAGTGATAAAAGAATCCTTGGTGCCCTTTTGATTTGGTCCTGGGGGTTGAACTCTGGACCTTGCGCTTGCCAGTCAGGCTCTTGGGCTGCTGAGCCACCTCCCCAGCCCCTTGGCCCCCATCTTGAGACTCCCCAGAACTCTGTCAGACTGATGCAAACTGGAGCAGTAAAGAAATGTTCTCCATGCCAAAGGCTTCCTTGCACATCTCCGTTGGAGACTCTGGGCTGGCCCACGGCTGTGCCCAGCAGAGAAGGAGATGCCCCAGAGAGGCATCGGAGAGCCTCACTGCACATCCCAGCACACCCAGGAGCCCAGCTGGCGACCCACCTGTCCTGCTCTGCAGTTTTAACAGGTTGACTGGGTAGCTGTGACATACATAGACCAAAACTATAACAGGAGGGAATAATAATTTCTGCAGGACCAGTGCAGGTCAGTGCTGAAAATATACAGTATGTTTTGAGTGGAACTTGGGGGTAACAGCATTTCTAAAAGGGCTATATCTTGAAGGGCTGGCCAGGCAGCTTAGTGGACTAAAGTGCCTGCTTAGGCAGGCACAGTGGCCGGGGCTTGGGGCATGATGAGACAACAGTTGAGACTGGGTGTGGTGGGCTACACCTGTAATCCCAGCAATTGGGAGGCTGAAAGCAGGAGGAACACTACAAATCCGATTTATTTAGTAAGACCCTATACTAAATATGTTTTTAAAAAAGGCTACAGCTTGAGAATGGGGTATTTGCATTCTAGTTCCTGGCCTTATTATATGTGACCTTGGACAGCTTACTCTTAACTCCCATTTCCTTTACTCTTTTTTATTTTTATTTTGTTTTATTTTTTGGTACTAGGGATCAAACTTAGGACCTTATTTACCAGGAAGGCACTTATTCCACTGAACTATCTCCCCAGCCCCTTAAAATTAATTTTCTTTTTTGAGACAGGGTCTCACTATGCAGTTTGGGCTGGCCTTGTGCTCACTTTTTGTAGCCCTCAGCCTGGTCTCAAACTTGCAGTGATTCTCCTGTCTCAACCCCCAAGTGCTAGGATTACAGGCACATGGCACCATGCCCAGTTAGAAATTAACTTTTATTATAAACCTATTACTTGAACTTATTTTTTGACCCAATCAAAGAGTTGGTATTTTCATCTATTAACATAATTTTTTTTGGAGGGGGCAGGGCATGGGAGGATTGAACTCAGGACCTTGCACTTGCCAGGAGGGGCTTATACCACTGAGCTATCTCCCCAGCCCCTTTACTCTTAAAACAAGGGATTTGACAAAGCAGTTTAACTTTTTTTCCTTTCTGTATGATTAATTTATTTAAAAGAAAGAATGTAACAGTAGAAATGTGCATTTCTTACAAAAGTTTATGCAGTGAAGAAAGACAAGTTATAGATCAAGCACTCCATTTGGTTTTTGCAATGACTCTCATTACCTCTTTAAATAGAGTCAGGTCTTGACTGCTGCAGTGAAGGTGTTTGTTAAGGCTCTGTAGTAATAGCAGGCTGTCCTGATGCGAAGATCACAGAGTGCTCTTCGAACACTAATTATCCCCTACATCACCCTGATGGAGGCAAGATGTGCTATTATCATTTTCCTCTCACAGCTGGGTAAATCAAGGCACAGACACATGAGGTCACTGGTGACTTGGGCAAGGTCATTGTCAACTGCAGATAAGGGTACAGCTGTTCTGTTTATTTATTAGATCGGGGAGGATGTCTGGATTTTTAACCATGCCTTTTCCTTTTAAACATTTTTCTCAATATACACAGTAATACTTTGCCTCACAGTGAAGCAAATTTAGATGTTACTGGAGTGACGTCCTTGTTATCTTATCTTGGTCTTGACTGGGGGTGGGGGTGGCAATGGGGAGCTGCCTGCCTTGTGGCCGTCTATGGTTTTCTCAACTCAGGGAATCAGTGTTTACAAGAAGGGTTTCACTCTCTTCATTCTTGTGTCTTTTTGATGGTTCATAGTGGTGTTCATAGAGCTTGGAAACATGTGACCATGTATTTCATGTGAGATGATACTTTCAAACAAACTTGCGATGGAGTTTGACTGTAATTCTAACTTCTCTTATGCAAACTATGCATTGACATTTCTGTTTTTATAAAATACTGAGTGTAATTCCTATTCTATACAGTACACCATTCATAGTGTCTGGCTCAGGGGTTTGTGATATGTTCCTGAAACTGCGACCACGATCCCTGTCTAATTCCATCATATTTTTGTCGCTTTAGAAAGAAACCCTGAATCCATAATAAATGAGTCTCTGCTGCACACCCCCAAGCTCCTGGCAGCCACTGATCTGGTTTGTTCTAATGAATTGGTCCATTCTGAACATTTAACACGCTGTGGAATTGTACAGCGCATGGTTGATCATGTTTGGTCTCTTTCACTTAACTCAGTGTTTGCTAGGTTAACCCACATTGCAGCATGAGCCAGTTCTCAGCTTTCTTCGTGGCTTAATAACAGTCTATTTTAAGTAGTTTTAATGCAGTAGAACAAGAAGACTTATTGAAATCAGGTTTTTCTCTGATTTTTTTCCTACTATCTTATGTGGACTTTTTTTTCCAGTCCCTCCCCTGTACCCCAGGGCATTGAAATAGAAGTCTGAGTTAGTAGTTCATAAGTTTTGAATTGAAATTCTACTTTATTAAAATTCTTTAATCATCCAAAATGCAGCATTGTCTATTTCCTGGCCTGAAGCTAGTAAGTGTGGCGGGGGGTGGTTCTCCAAGCCTGGGTGGGTATCAGTGCCAGGTGGCACCAGAATCTTGGTTGATGATTTCTTTTATCATTGACTTTGTATTTTTCATTGGCACTGTGAATAAGGTACGCGGAAGGCTTTCTGCTTCCTTCCTCGGGGTGGAGCACGCTGCCTGAGTCAAGCTACACGCACAACAAGGGTGTATGATCAAAATGCTCTCTAAGAAGGTCCGCATGTTGCAGTCAGTGCTGGCGGCTGGCAGCACACTCCTTCTCTGGAAACATCTCCCATATTCCTGGAGCTCTTAAGCATTCTGTGAACTCTAAGCATATTACCTCAGTACGGCTGAGCGGGTCATGGCAGCTTGTTTTTAGGAGAGTGAGGTTGCGTTAAATATTCCCAGACCATAATTTTATAATGAAAAGAGTTACTTTTGCGTTGCGAGTGTTGGGTGTGTGTGAGTAACTGCGTGGAGGAAGTACAGGAAGTGCTCTTTGTCTCCCGCAACTTGGCGTGTGCGGCAGATTATCAACAGGTCAGTTTCAACCACCTGACACTCCATGTTGTATTTTTTGTACATTTATAATTTGTTTTATTATATGTTTCATTTCAGTTTTTCTTGTAGAATTAGCCTACGTCAGTACATTGTCACATGAATAGCTGCTTTTACAGCTGTGGGAGGAGGATGAGAGGACTGGTCAGGTGATTCAACAACTGAGAGCTGGCTAAATAAATATTAATAATTTAATACTTGATTTTATTGATATTTTTCTATTAAGTGAATATTGTATAGTTAAATTCATATGATTAAAATAAATTATTAATAGAAATAACACTAAAAATAAATACAGGTGTTAGATATCCACCTTACATTCCTTTTTAAAAATATATTTTATTGTTTTTCCATAATTTTATTGAGAAACAAATAGCAATGAGACAGCTTCAAACCAAATTGGTAGGACAGTTTCAATAATTCACACATTGCATACATTACTGTACAAGATGAGGACTTGAGATCCTATTTACAAACACCATTAGAACAAATCCCTCTATTCATTAAGAGAATGCAACTATATATCTATCCTAACCACTTTGAATATACAGATACAAAATGGACATTCATCTGTATCCCCTTTTTTTGTTAAGTTCCGTCATTTAAATATTAGAGGTGTGTAAACTCAGCAAAATATTCTAAAAGAGTCCAGTAGTCCATAATAGTATTGGGTCTTCCGCTTCACTGGCAATGTCAGAAATTGTTGACCTGAGTCCCCTACAGCTCAACATAACAGCATGGCTTTACTTCTTATACTTCGTTTTTATACTTTTCTGCTGGATGGTTAAGACCAAGGTAAAGCAGGACCTATGCAACAAGAGTTGTAGCTTTTGGGTCTGATAAGGTCAGTGAAATCCCCTCAGGATTTATCCTGAGATCCTGTACCTCAGATTGTAGAACCTTTGTCAGTGTCAGCCATGTGGATGAGTCATGGCCGTTGCTTGGCCAATGTGCTCTCTGTGAAAGCCTAAAAATGTTTTCTCTCCATGTGATTCTCCTTAGGCACACTCTACATCATTGAACACTTTCCTCTTTGGCCCCATAATCTCCTTGATCAGAAAATTTGGGACACTACCAAGTTACATGATGTTACAGTACAAGGTCTCATATGTCCTGAATCTTAAGTGCCACCTTACATTCCTTATCACCATATTTAAGGCACATGTATGGTTGGCATTTGTTTTTCTCTCTTTTTCTTTGTAGCTGGCCATATCAAGAACATCATGGATTGGATTATAGCCTCAGGTTAAGTGAACTTGGAAGATTTATAAAATGCACATTCTTTTTGCCATGATATTTATGCTGTGGTAGAATTTATTTCTCTGCAAGCTTTATAGTAGCATTCAAACTGCTTCTGGATTTCTTAGACACAAGAACAATAATAGAAAAATGGAGAGTCGTAAGCTATAGTGAGACAAATAGATTGTGCTTTATCTATTTTAGAAGTAATATTTAATAGTGATCTCATTAGTAGTACAGTTTAGAACTTGACTAACCTTTGAATCTGCTCAACTTGGTCTTTTTTAGCAGAATAATACATCTGTTATTTCATTTAAGTGATTTTCTTTTCATTCTGTTGATTGATGAGTAATATTTGCCTGGATGACAGAGCACAGCAAATATCACTGATGAAAAGTGTCACAAACCACTGCATTTAAAAGAAAAAAAAACCTTTGAATAGAATTTAGGAGAATCTAAATTAGTTAAAAAGTAAGCATTGCTACATTACATTTGCACATTAAAATTTAAAAGTTGAGAGATGTTAAGCTTTTCTTTGCAAATGAACACAATGTTCCATGTGCTTTCTGTAACACAGCTGAGTCTCATGAACATGGATGCGGAGTTTTATAACAGCACATACATTTTGAAGGACTGAACACAAATTTTTATTTTGTGTTTCTAAATGCAAGTGTCCCTCCACTGGTAGCTTTGATTTACCAAAATATTTATATTTTCTTAAAATTGCATTTACAGTTAAGAAAAAGCATCCAAAGAAACATAAGGTAAAGGACTTGAATGGGATCCTTTATCTTTTTAAAATTAAATTTATTGGTACACCTAGGTATTTGGGATAATTTCTCAGTTTATTCTGTGATCTAAAATTTGGGATTCTCAGGTGCCGGCCAAGAGGCTCACTGGGTTAAAGCACCTGCAAGTAGGCACAGGGGCCAGGGTTTTGGTCCATGGGCCTGCCGTGGGGAGATCCTGAACACCTCGCAGACCCTTCCCTAAAAAACAAAAAAATGCAACAACAACAACAAAAAAAGATTAGTGATTCTCTATGTGCTGTTCATTTACGGAATTACATAGTGGAAATTCTGAGAAATTAAGGAAATAGAGAAACAGTAAATTAAGAGCATAATTCACATAAAGTATATTATCTGAATAAAAATAATAGGATATGCATATTAAATGTCAAGGGATATAATATAGATAGAGTCAAATTCTAATGCCACAGTGGATTATATAGTTGAAAACTTGATCAAATCACTTAGTATTCATTTGAAATTTCTTTGATACTATTTTTTAGGTATTTTTCGCTCTTGGAAGATGTCTTTTTTTAATTACTGAGACAAAAATACCCAACACCCAAAGTTAAAGGAGAAAGGCTCATTTGACTTGCAGTTTGTAGCAGTTTCAGTCCATAGTGGCTGGCTCCAAGGCAGGTAGATGGCAGAAGGGCTTTGCAGGAGAAGTGTCGCTGGCACTGCCAGGCAGGCAGAAAGCAGCAAGCATTAAGGGATGACCCTAGCTCTCATTCTGTCCCTTCTATTTTATCTGTAAGGGCAGGTAGCACTCACACCCAGGTTGGGGCACCCTTAATTCTACCCAGAACTATGCCAAACCAACCAGTGGATTAATTTAGCAATCACACTGTCTAGATCCAGCTACCCCTGAAAAGCCCCATCCACCCTTAAAAAGCATGAAGCTTTTGGGAGACATTTAGACAAAAGCCATATCAGAAAATTATTCTATGTTTGCACATCAGGAAGGATTTCTTAGATAATTTGATGAATTAAAAATATTTTGAACCTTAAAGTCTGAATTAAATATAATGCTATGTTATTTACCTGAACACTGTATATTTTTTTTGTACTTGGAATCGAACTCAGGACCTTGCACTTGCAAGACAGGTGCTGTGCTCCTTGGGTAGAGGTTTCCCCAGCCCCCATGAACACTGTATTTTTAATTGCTCTAGTGATTGTGTTTTGTCTTCTTTAGGGAATAAGAGCCCAATATTCACTGGGCCCCTCCTCTGGGCAGGTAGCACTCGTACCCAGGTTGGGGTACACTTTACATCCTCTGACTCTAGAGAAACGGTTAAGGTCCTGGATAAGGTAAGAGCCACAGGCAGTTCCAAGGCGAGGTGGCCAGGAGACATTTGGGGAGTTGGTCGGTCTGTTTCTCCTTACGCTTAGTGGTTTGTGGGCAGTGGCGTTTGGTGGTCAGGGCTGCTGTGGTTGCTGAATATTCTGTAGTGCTCAGATTAGTCCT
>NW_004524600.1:2304527-2313718 GCF_000260255.1 Octodon degus
TTTCTGTCTTTTTTAAAAAAAATTTATTTAGTGTGTGTGTGGCCAGCTCAGCCCACCAGGGGCCGGGGCTGGCTGGCATGTAGTGCTGGGGGATTGAACCGCGGTCCCTGTGCTTTGCTTAGCTTAGCTTGTTCTAAGTAGGTGCTTTAGACCACTGAGCCATCTCACCAGCCCCTCACTCTTATTTTATAAATAAATACAAATCATTATTTTCCATGGCTAAAGGGTACATTGAATTTTCTAGGGATGTGACAACCCAATAAATCAAGGGAATTATGTCTTCTATTTTGTCCGAAACTTTACCAAGAGCTTTTGCATTTTGAAATATTAGGTCCGTGTAGCAACGCCACCAAGGTGCCTTGAGTGGAGCGGAGCTGTGGCCCGGCTAGTGCTTCTCTGCAGGGCAGCGGGGCAGCTGCTTGGTGGCTGATAGGGTGGCTTTGTCTTCACTTTACACATTAAAATTCATCTGCTTTTAAGTGCTACTTTCCATTTATTTTTCTCCTTGTATTAATGGTAGGACAGTAGATTGCTTTACATGAAGTTACATGAGTAGATTATATTATGATTGTTATTTCATGATAGTAAAAATATATATTATCGAAAAGGCATTTTGGGTCTGATAGTATTGACAATCAGTGTCCTCTGATCAAGGCTTTAAAGTGTAAAAAACAGATTAAAAACTATTTCCATAGCTGAGGGGGTAGCTCAGTGGTAGAGTCTGCGCTTAGCATAGGTGAGGGACTAGGTTTGAGCCCTAGCATTAAAAGAAAAAGTTTCCATTTTTAGCCCACTCTCCTTTAGCCTTTTTTAAAAAAATTAAAATTTTTAAAATTCACTTATTAAAAATTACAAAATAGTAAAAATAAAAAAAACAGCATTAGAAATGATACAAAATTTCATTAAAGTAATAGGAATTCAACAATGGCTCTTGTATCTTCATATTAGTTGTCTAGGTTACCAGATGTAAACCTGCAAAATTGGTTTAAAAAACATGAAACAATACAAAGAATTAAAAAAAAATAAGTATTAACTGCTCCTTTCAAAAAAACCAGCAGAAATCGGCAGCACAGTTATCCCAATTATCCTGCATATGTACGTAAATACATCTTTCCCCTTCTTTTCTTCTTTTCCTCATTCCATGTTTCCCTTCCCATTGAAATCAGTGTAGAGCTTCCTCAAAAAGCTAGGACAGGAGGTCCCATTCAGGCCAGCTCTTCCTCTCCTGGGCATTTTCGCAAAAGAACTGAAATGATCACACCACAGCGATGTATGTGCACCCATGTTTATAGCGGCACAATATGTCATAGCTAAATCTTGGAAGCAACCCAAGTGCCCATCCACTGAGGAACGCATAAAAAAGACGTGGTGTGTTTACACAGTGGAGCATTACTCAGCTGTAAAGATAAATTGGAGGCCTTTATAGATAAATGGACTCAGCTAGAGACTGTATTGCTAAGTGAAACCAATCAGACCCGCATATGCGGACATTGTGTTGTCTCGCTACTATGAGAACCTGAAAGAGTAAGTAAAATCTGAAAAGTAGACTAGTCTATTTCTGATGAATCCTTGGTCAACAAATTAAGCCAGAACCGTTCTATGCTATGACTGCTTGGTCCATTTGTGCTGCTACAGAAGAATACCAAAGGCCAGGTCATTTCTAAACAAAAGTTTACTAGCTCACAGCGCTGGAGGTGCGAAGTCCAATATCCAGGGCCCTGTAGGTTTGGCAGTTTTGATTCCAGGGTGGCACACAGTGGTGGGAAGTGGAAGGGAATGAACTCTCTTGGTGGAGCCTTTTGTATAGCATCGTTAATCCCACTATTTAAACACCTCACCAAGCCCCTGTTCCCTGCCCTGTCCTATTTGGAGTTGTTTAGCCTTCCAATACATGATGCTGGGGAACATATGCCAGTTATTACCATTATTAATTTTTTAAAAAACTACTGTGCCCATGGGGAGAGAATGGAAATGTTTTATATCACTTTGCAGTTCTTGACTTTTAGACACAGGGGATAATACCATCTTGAGATTTTTCTTCAGTTTCTCTTACAATTGTGGTTCCTGAGGACTCTGGAGGCATTCTCAGAATTTGGGGCCAATTACTTTTTTTTGAACCAGTCTCCTAGTCAAGGAGCCTGGTCCTGGTGGCTGCACAACAGAGCTACCCTTCCGACCCTTCTTAGAGCCAGAAACTGCTGGGATCTTGAGGGTCTGCCGGCAGCCACCTGGCTGGGGTCCGTGGCCGGGAGGCACTTCAGGGCCTGTTCTCTCCCTACCTGGTAGAGCAAGGTGGACTGTGGGATGGCTCCAGCTAGATGAGCCAGATGTGATCGTTACCTGCGAGAGTGGCAAGCAGGCCTCCTTAGGAGTAGGCTACGGCTGGGATGCTAGCATGGCAAGCCCTCCCTTAGGCTTCCCAGTGGCTCCCATTTACAAATCCTTCCCCCTTGTGCCTGTCAGACTCAGCAACGGGATATACTGGTGCTGCCTATGTGGCAGGAAGAATAAATGGAAAAGCCTGAACTCTTGCATATTAACTGCTCCATTTGATTTGGGAGTGATGTAACTCTAAACTTTAAATTCAGATCACACGCTGCGTGGGTGAGTCACCTTTACCATTAGCATTCCCTGATGTTTCTGTTTTTAAGTTGGTACCCAGGATGTCACTGTAACATAGGCTTTGCCCTTTAATTGTGAGGGACTTGGGGTTGCAGCCAATTGCCTGACAGTGGCACTAATGGGGATGTATGGACACAGAGCTCAGGAAAAAACTGGATCGTGAGGTGTCTCATACCTCAAGGTGTTTTCTGCAGTGTCTCTGCCGGGAACTATAAGGCATGCAGTACAGGGAGAGACAGCCATTCCATGACAGCCTGCCTGGTGTGTTGTCCATCTCTGAAAGTATTCGTTGATTAAAGGTGAAGATGGCTGGGCCTGGTCTCATTATAGTGTCTAACGCAGCACCCGGTAGTTGACGGGAGCTCAGGTCCTAGCACCTGCCCGGACTCAGGAGCCAGCGCAATGAGGTGAGCAGGACCTAATGGAGAAGCTAAGGCTACCGCGTGGGGTGTTGCACCTCTGCTTTAGCCACCAGGGAGAAGCTCCAATTGGCTGCAATAAATGTGTGCTTTCTTTTGATCTCTTAGGCTTCTCGCAAACTTAATTTTCACAGAGAATAAGATGGCATAGACAAAAGGGTACACAGATACAAAGAGCTCTAACTTGAGTTTCTAGATTGGTTGTTTTTCATATCTGCTGTCATTTCAGCCACTCTTTGGTAGGCATCGGGAGTTGATGCTATTTATTAGAGCACAGGGTGGGCTGGAAGCAAATACTTAATGTTACCTGATAGGAGAAAAGAGCCCCTGAAACGTGCCGCAGTGTGTGTGTCCTGATGAAGAGGCTGTGCCAGGTGCAAGCCAGTCTCTTGTAGGCCGGGGAAGGCTGTAGCTACTCACTTCAGCAGCCCTTGCTCACAGTGTGGGCAGGATGTAAGCGGGGAGGTGTGTAGGCATCTAGCACCAGGACTGGCTGCCTGTTGAAACCAGCTTTGTAAATAAGCATTTGCATCTTACCGGCCTACACGCTTTCCATAACCAGGCTTCTATTCCTGCAGAGTGTAGGAATTCTTATTCCCTTCCAGCACACAGGCCTTCTGCAGGAATGCAGGACCAGGTCAGGCTTGTGCTCTTGGACCCAGATCTGCAGCGGTGGGTGCAGCAGGCTCAGCTCTCCCTGTGTCCTTTCGGTCTTGAGGGGCAGCACTGGCACATTGCTGGTACCACGGGACTCCATGCCCGCATGCACTCTGCCTCTGAAATTTGGGTGGTAGACCAGTGCTCAGAAAGCCTGTCTTGGCAGGTCTCAGGGACTGTTTGAGCTGCCTTCTTGTGGAACCTGGGGACCAGACCACATGGGAATCAGTCTCTGAGGCTACTCCAGGATGTTTCTGAAAGGTGTCCCATGACACGCAAAGGCTCCATAGGGTTAAGGAGCACTGAAAAAGGTGGGGGAGCCTCATGGGTGCATTGCTGAGCTTTTTAAAAATTTTTTTGAAAAAATCTTTTGTGTATTTGGTACAGAGTCTTGCTACACAGCTTGTACTCATAGTGCTCCCCCCGTTTCAGCCTCCCCAGTGCTGGTGGGAGTGTGCCACCATGTCTGGTTTCAGGCTAGCACAGCACAGCTGGGGTGCCAGAGCTATGGCACTGGAGATTGAACGTGGGTACTTGCGTTTGCCAGGCAGGCACTTAGACCTCCAAGCTGACTCCCCTGTCCACAGTGAACTCTTTATTCTGGGACTACATCATTCTAAGGAAAACAGTCTCATACATTTTGCTATAGCGTCACGCCTTTTCTCTTGTTCACCTGAAAGTGAGTATCTCTTTACAGTGATTTAGGGAGTTTTCCACATTTAAATTCCAAAGTTTGGGGAATACATTGAATGAGTGACTCAGCATTCAGTTGGCACCCACTTTGGCCATTGCCCATGCTATTTTCACTAGCATCCATCTGGCACCTCACACTCCAGAGCTCCTTCTGCCCTTCCTCTGTGGGTTCTTCAGAGGACTCATGGTCTCATTCATCTCTGTATCTGCAGTACTTGGTACCTGCTGGCCATATTGTAGGTGCTGCAGAAATGTTCATTGTGAATGAACGCATGTGCGGACTGTGTGTCATGTTTCCTGTGCTTGGTGTAACTCTTTGGAAATACCAAAGCTTTTTATTTACAAGGTAGAGGCAGTAATAATGCAAATTTGATTCTGTTGCCTAGGTAATGTTCTTTCACATTGTGTGGCTTCTGTGATGTTGCTCTTTCTGGGTTTCCTTAGACGTCTCTTTTCTCTTAAACAGTATTTGTAAGGTCCCCCTCTCTTGCACCCCTTTGTGCTGATGTTTCCAGGGTTTTCTCCTCGGCCCTTGTGTATTGTGCAAGCTCTCTCCTATAGGTGGCTTCACTGTCAGGTACATGCTAATGGCTCCCAAACTCATGTCTGGGAAGACTTCTCCGGGCTCATCACTGATCCTTATTGTGTGATGGTCCACTTGTTCTCAAACTCAGCCTTGCTAAAGCTAAACTTGCCCCTCCCATGCTTACCTCATCCTCTCAGCTCATCTACCAAGTTACCTCGGAATCAAAACTGGGTCCCCCACCTTGATAGCCCGTGCTGTCTCTTATACTTAATAGATGACAGTGAGGAGACCATGGAGTCTACCTTCTCAAACTCTCTGCTGTTGCTTGTTGCTTTGCTGCTGCTCCTCGTCCTCCTCTCCTCCTCCGCCACCTCCTCTTTTTCTGTTTCTTTTGGGTTCTTGTTGCTCAGACCTGCCTGCAGTGCTGCTGAGGCTTTCTGACGGGTTTTTCTGCCCTCCCGCCCCTGCCTCCCTCCGGCCATGCTCTGTGCTGCCGCCACACTCACCAAGCCCCTGTCCCGCGCTGTACTCAGATCTTCATACCATTTGCATCTCCTCTGCTGCTCCCAACTCCCAGTTTCCTTCTCCCTGCTGCCCACATTGCCTTACCTTCTTCATCTTTAAAGCATTCACCCTTCAGACTGAAGATTTATTTATTTTTTTTTTTTTCGGTCTTTTGCAGACAAGGTCCTGCTATGCAGTTAGTCTGGCTTTGAGCTCACTTTGCAGCCCAGGCTGTTCTCTACCTCTTAATGAGCCTCCTGCCTCAGCCTCCCGAGTGCTGGGATTACAGAAATATGCCACCACGCCTGGCTTTGCTCAGACATTTTTTTACAGTGAAGTCCTTTAGGCCCGACTTTCTTCATGCTTTGCCATCCTCACGTCTCTGCCTCCATCTCCCTCCCTGCTCACCTCTCGCCAGGTGAGAAGCAGACCTTGAGAATGTCTGGCCCTTCCTGTGTTTCCTGTCCTAGCACAGTGTCTGGAAAGTGGCTAGTGCCGAGAGGGCGCATTGAATGCATGGATGGAAAGATGCGTATGTGCTGAATCCATAGGAGTGAGGCCAGCTCTGCTTTGGTGAATTATGTAGCCAGTTTCCCTTAGACAAAGGTGTACCTGGTGGAGGAGGGAGGCTGGCAGGGAGTGTGGTGGTTGGTAGGTTTGGCTGAGGGGCTCATCTTATTTCTGCACACTTCTTGCTGCACAGCAGACAGGCTCTGTGGTCTGGGAGAGGTAACCCCAGTACTCTTAAGTGCCACTGCTTCTCAAAATTCCCCCAGGGTGGCTCCTGCCTTTGAGGTAGGCACTGCCTTGTCTAGGCTGACTTAACTCTACTCATTATATGGTTCTTTTCTGGGTGGAGCCAGGCAGGTATTGGGAAAGGCAAAGAGAAGAAACTGGAGCTGCAGAATTGTATAGACCATTACTGTTTCCTGGAGGCCCTTCTTTCTCCTATATCTCCTGTGGGGTGCGTGGCAGTGTCACCATGGATCAAGTACTCATGTTCTGGCCCTTCAGCTGTCAGCCCCCCAGGGCCCCCGAATGCTAGAGGGCTGCTGGGGACTGTTCTCCTTGCCTGCCATTGAGCTGGACAGCTCCTTTGTCAGCAGTTCTGCCCACACCTTTGGGCTCAGCCATCTCAGAGGCTGGCTGCTCTTACAGCTACTTGAAATTAGTCCTTTAAATGTCAGAATTAGAAAGATAACCTATGTTATATTTTCATAGATTTGGGTCTATCCATCTCCCTTGACTTTGTTAACTTGAGAACTGTGGGAGGGGCTGTTGATGGGCTGTCTGGGTAGCTGTAGGCTGGGGAACCATTCACTCTATTTAGGATGGACATCTTGGCCTTTTCTCTGGATGTTAATGAGAGTTTGTTCTTAGGATTTGAATTTAAGATGAGATTATGGTGGACGTTAGAAAATACATTATACTTCAAGTGAACAAGTATGGTCTTGGACGTGTCTCTTATATTGAATCATTAATTTGCTAAGATATTCTGATAACTTGGCCCTCACTTAGGAAAAAAAAAAAAAAAAAAAGAGAGAGAGGGCCGTACCAAGAAATGTGTGTTTAAATCTTTATTCAGATAAGTTGTTTAAGATCAGATCTTAGTGAAGTATGTTTTGCATGACAATGGGAAGAGTGAACAAGGCACTGAAGTCAGTATTATTTTTACAGACAGGGTTTTGCTATGCAGGTCAGGCTGGCCTCAAACTCAAAGTGATCTTCCTTCCTCAGCCTCCCTAGTGCTGGGGATTGCAGGTGTGCACCACCATGCTTGCCTTTGAAGCCAGTACTTTGACTGGTCTCCTTGATGAAGATGGGCATTGTGTTTTCAGTGAGCGAGACCCCGATCTGTTTCCGAGGACTGCCGGAATGCCTCTGCAGCTGCAGAGTGCTTACAGCCCCCGTGCTGCCCCGTGGATTGTCCGTGCTTGCTTCTTTGTTCACCTTAAAACCAGTCCTTCCTACTCTTCTGCAGGTGGCCGAGCTCATGTGTGTCTGTCATTTTCCCCACAGATTTCAGCAATGTCCCTGACATCAGCACTGGTATGAAAAGGAGTCAGACTGATGGCACTCTGGACCAAGTCAGCCACCGAGAGAAAGTGGAGCCGACGTGCAGGGTAAGGTGCCAGCTCCGATCAGGCAGGCAGGCAGGCAGGCAGGCAGGGGCTGATTCCCGCCTTCACCGGAGGCAGGGAAATAGCAGGTGGTATTTTCCTGTCCTGAGTTCTAGCAGTTAATGCAAACATTTGCTTCTCCCCTGAGGATATAATTTCTTTTTTGTTTTTGAGGTAAGTACCAAGAAGAGCTGTTATCTTAGGCAGAACTCTTCAGTGACTTCCCAAACAGCATCAAACCAAACAAGCTGTGCCATTCCTGCAGCTGGAATATCTTGTGTAGTTGTTTTGATGAGGCGAGCCTAAGCTCCAGTGTCCTGAAAGTTATGCTAAGTTACTGATCTGTTTCTTTCCCGCTTTAAAACACATGTCACCCGTGGTTACCATCAGCAAGTGTGCTCTTCAGACCACAGTCACATTGTTTTGCAACGACCTCCCTTCTGTGCTCGGAGCTTTTCCATTATTCCAGGCTGAAAAGCTGGGTCCGTGAAGCACTAATTCTCCTCCTCCTCTTCTCCTAGACGCTCTCATAACCTCAGCTGTACTCATTCCCATTTGGCAATTTTAAACACCTCACATGTGAGTGGAATCATAGTGTTCATGCTTTTGTTCCTGGCTTATTTCCTAGGGGAATATCATCTAGGGGCTCATCCATAGCCTTTATAGTCTTTGTCAGTTTTTCATCCTTTTTTAAGGCTGAATAATATTCCATCGTATTTCTGTAGCACATTTGGTGGACCCATTCATCTCCTGGTAGATGCTTGGGTTGTTGGCCCCACTTGGGGGCAGTGGACAGTATCACAGTGACCATCTGTGTACAGGGCCAGCTTGAATCCTACTTCTCCGTTCTTTGGGGATCTTCCTAGAAGAGCAACTGTCAGGTCATAGGTAATTGCATTTTTAGCCTTTTGAGGAATGCCTCGGCTTTCTCTGAGGCTCTGGATTCCTTTCCATGTCCCTTTGGCCAGGGCCCAGGGTCCCAGTTTCCTCCCACCCTCAGCAGTGCTTGTCATCCATCCCTTCCCATATTAAGTGCTTGTACTGGGCTGTCCTTTCAGAACCAGTCTGACAGGATATATTTTCCTGTGCAGCCTAGATTTTGAAGTTGAAACTCTGTTCTCTTATTTTCTGATTTTGTCTTAAATACTAAATAGGAATGGAGTAAATTTAAGCAATGACAGATACTTAAAGAAAAGTCACAGTGGGACCAGGTGAGGGGTGGGTTGGGTTGTGGCTGTGTGGCACCTTCTGCGGGTGTAGTGCTGCTTACTGTGCAGTGTGTGTGTGTGTGTGTGTGTGTGTGTGTTCAGTGGAATAATTATATGGAAAGTTAGCTTTTAAATCCAGTTCAAACTATTTTAGAATGGTGCCTCTTGTAGCTAAGCAGAGTGGTTGCAAAGTGAGTGTTGGAATATGACTTAGAAATTTAGACAGAAAAGCTGTGGTCAAGTTGCACAGGGTGATCTGTACTTTAATTTACATTGTTATAAATGGTGAGAAGAGAAAGAAAATACATAAAATACATTATTCAAATGTACACTTATCCATACATATCAAAGAACTCATTAGAAAAAAACCTATTGAAAGAGAATATAGATTAAATATCCATGAACTGAAATGGGACCAGGAGTGTTTCAGGTTTCTTTTCCT
>NW_004524600.1:2313866-2320334 GCF_000260255.1 Octodon degus
TTCTCTTTTTTTAAACTAACCACCACCATCTAGTTCAGGGTAAACATTTCTAGTGGTCACACAAGTTGACATTCTCATCAAGAGTGGAGAAGGGTTCCTTTCTCCCCACAGCCCTGTCAATAACAAGATCTGTTATTGGTTAATTTCTTGGTGACAGCCATTCTTTCTGGAGATGGAATCTCAATTTTGTTTTAATTTATACCTCTCAGTGATCAGTGATGGGTCGGTACTCAACCTGTGTGAGCAAGCCAAGCAGCTTCTGTCAAATTTTCCTCTTCTTCTTCTTTTTCCAGATGGGAGAGATCTACATGTAGTAATGGACTTCAGTACATTTAAGGAAAATTAGGCAAACATGTGACTCACTGGTTGTTTCTTGGGGGGGAAAAAGGACCCCAAGTAGTGATCACCAAAAGTAGTAACTGTGATAGGCATGAATTCAAAGGAGGTGAAAGTTTCAAACTTAAGGACGGAAAAAATGTTCTTGTAATATTTTTAACCTCATGGAAACATCAGCTTATGTGCCTTAACACTTGCCTTCTGCTTTCCAAGGGTGGTGGCGCATGCCCAGTGTGGGCTGGAGGAGGACCCTCTGAGGGTCCTCTGTGCTCTGTCTTCTGCAAGGAACTTCTGATGCTGAGGGAGTACCTTCTGCTTCCCAGGTCTTCTCGGGGATCATTTGCTTCTTTTCAGATTAGACCTGGGCTGAACCTAATTTGAACCTGGGCCACTGGAGATATTTTCCTAACAAGTATTCTACAATTGAGAATAAGGAATAATTTCCATAGAAAATCACACTAAGCCTGGCTTGATGAAGCACAGCTGTAACCAGGGCTTTTGACAGCCTTGCAATTTCTGCAAATGGTTCATAATTGATTGCCTTCTCTCTCTTTAAGGGTGCCTATTACTGTCACAGCTCTTTGTGTGACCCTGTCAGCCTTTCCTGTGTGGAGGATATCCCCCCCCAGTCTTATTGGCAATTAGCATGTGCTATTGTAATAGTTGGAAGTTTGAAAGGAATAAACAGTTTTCTTTGGGTGAAAGGGTTGAAAGAGTTCTGGGTTTGTTTGGGGCACTTACGGTGTGTTAAGTGGTCTCTGGCAGCCGTGTTGCTCATGTTCTGTGTTCTGCTCTTGGAGCTGGCTGTGAAGAAGTGGCACGGGTAGCCCCACAGTCCCCACATCTGTCATAACCTGGTGCCTCTCCAGAGTGGGCAGACTCACAGCATGGGGTGAGCGTCTGACGGAAGGGGTGATTCTTCCCCAGCCACCGTGCTGCTTTGGCAGAAGAGAGTGGTGGCGCTCGGAGTCCTTGTGGATGTGACTGGGAAGAGCAGTTGAGGATTTTTTTCATTTCACTGCCTGGGGATGAGAGAGAGAACGTGAGCCTTCCCCACTTCTCGACAGCCGGCTGTGGATGTGATCCTTTCTTCCAGAGGGAGCAGCTCTCTTTGCACGTCTCCCTTTTATGACCATCATGTAAGTAACGAAGGCTGGATTTTCATGGGTGAAGATTTTGCTCCAAATGTAGGCATGGCTTCCTTTTTTTAGTTGAATATTGATTTTACTCTAAAAATGTCTCAAGACTGTTATGCAGATGGGAAGATGTGTCTCTCTTTCCAAGGGATTCTGATGGTAATCTGTGCGTTCATGTTAGCTTAGGTTTGGAGAACTTTGTTTTGTATTCTGCTTTTTCTGTGGCATTGTCAACTTTTCCTTTCTTATTCTGATGTCTCTAAGTTGATGTCTGAAATAGTTTTGTCCATTTGTATTACAAAGATACCACAAAGGCCCATGAAAATATTGACTGTGTAAAATATGTCTGAAGAGAGAGAGGAAGAATTTCAATATAGCAAATAATTCTACGTGTATACTTTTTCCTTGGAGTATAGCGTATATTGATTGGGCTTAATGCTATAAAGGAAAATCCGCAAAAATGAAACTCAGTATCTCCGAGGTAAGCAGAGTTTTTAATTTAGCTAATTCTGATTGAATAATTTTAAAGCTTTTAAGAATTTTATGTAATCACCTAGTGTAGCTTTGGCAGTGATTATTTTTGCAATTTGTAGGCGGTGTGTTGCTAGCACAGAGAGCATTGGGAATCTGGAGACATACAGCGTGACAGCTGTGTGTTGTGCTCTTTGTAATTTAAGCATGTTTAAGATGTATTTTGTCCTGTTTATTTTTTCAAAATAGAAGAAAAGAATGTATATTAACGATTAGGTTTTTAGCACACGGTGTGAACATAACTTGCATTTAATATTTAACTCCTACCCACTTAGCTCGACCTTTTGTGGTTTTCACATGCATTGCTTTTAAGAGTTTGCATATCTAAGAAGCTAAGGAAAAGGTTGTTTCTTAGACTCTATGATTAGCTTTCCAGCATTTCCAAGTGTACACTTTTCTTTGAGTTTCCCACATAATCTGAAGGCCTTTTGTATTATTTGAAGTTTTTGCTGCTCAAATTAAAATATAATTTATAAACAATAGTCTTCCTACATGGTACAGATCAATAGGTTAATATAATCACGATGCTTTCCTTAAAACTAAACATAGCTATTTCTCATTACAAGCCATCCAACTTATTTCCATTTGATTGAATAGGGAGGCTATTCTCAAAACAAATACTCTGTTCCTGAACGTGATTTAGAGTGTGATGTTCTCCACTAGTAAGACAGTCTTTCATCATGACTTAATTCCAGGCAATCTTTCTTATAGGCAGTGATTAATATATTAGGAAGAAGGAATGACCTGATATGTGCCCTCAGAATTCATACCCTGGCTCACTAGGATTTACCACTGTGTGATCTGGGACAAGTTATTCAACTTTTGGAAATGATTAAGCTCTAAATGCCCTTCCCTGACGTGTTTCCACAGTGCGTGCTTTTGAGTGATTTCCTCTTCAGCTCATTTAATGGCGCCTCTTCTTCTAGAAGGTTTATGGTCAAGAAAACATGTAGATATGTTTCCTAATAAATGTTAGTGAAATTAATACATGTGCAATCAAGCAATCTTCACTGCCTACTCAGTCTTCTGGGAGTTGCCAGTGGCCAAAACTTCCTGAACTGTTCGGTGAGATGAAAAAGAATTAGAACCCAAGAACGCTAGGAGTTAGGTCCTCTTGGCTTCTGTGCTGTACACGAAGGCAAAGCTTGCCCACCTTTCCGTGAATTTTTCTAATGCATAAGGTCTTGAACTGTGAGTTTTCCCAGAACATTGCTGATGTGACTGAATAGAGACAGTGTGTTTTTGATCTGACTCCATCCTTTGCTAAGTACAGACTCTTAGCAAGGCCTTGGAGGCGCTCTGGTGGAGGAGGTCTTGTAGACCCTAACTCTTTAGAAGAGGGGTGGGGACAACACACCCTTGAGAAGGGGGAGCATCAGGTGAGTTTTTGTCTTTGGTTGTCAAGTGAGTTGTTCTGCCATTCTAACAATACTTGCTATGTAACATAAGATAGTGTAGTAAACTTGTGGAGCTTGTGTGAAAAGACTGCCGTTTTCATTGGAGCAGAAAGGGCATTTGGTCTTTTTTTTGTGTGTGTGGTACTGGGGATTGAACTCAAGACCTTTCATTTGCCAGGCAAGCACTTACTCTACAGGCTTACCTCCCTGGCCCGGCATTTGGTGTTTTAAATTTTTTTTTAAAAAAAATCTATTGGTCAACCATGTATCTATCTGCAGCACTGAGGACTAAACCCGGAGCCTTCCCATTGAGCTATTACTCCAGCTCTTTTCATTTTGAGACAGTCTTATTAATGCACGAAATTGTTCTGGCTGGGCTCAGACTGCAGATCTTCTTGCCTCAGGCTCCCAGAGTGCTGGGATTAGAGGTGTGCACCACTGCACCAAATGACACTTGATCTCTTTATAGTTAGTTGAATTTTTCTTCTTTTCCATTTTCCTAGCTTTAAGACACCAGCTTGGTAGTCCAGATGCAGAGGCAGCATATTGGCAGGGCATAAGGCAGGGCATTATGGTCATTATGTGGCAGCATGTATGACAGGGCATATGGCAGGGCAATATGCAGGGCACATAGAGGCAAACACAAGGGGCCCGTCTTGCTTATTGCCAGGGATCACTTGCTCTGTTTACCTGGGCTACAGATCTCATCCGTGGACCAAAATGCAAAAAGAAAAGAAAAGACAAAATGCCTAACTCTTCATACTGATGGCAGGGAGTGTCTGAGAGTAAGCTAGGGGGAGCCAGATGTACAGAGTGGCCTTAAGATGTGGAGAGTGAATGCGTGCTGGCTCAGAAAATAGTGCGGAGGAGAGAGCCTGTCCTGCCATGGAGTCGGCCAGGAAAGGCAGTGTGAGGAGGTCTTGGCGGTGGTGACCGCTTTCTGCTGCTTGTAGCCGGCCCTGGCTCTGTCGCCACAGCTGATTCCTTCTGGTTAAGTGTGTGCTTGCACAGAAGCAGAGGTGAGTGGGGATGATAGAGGGGCTAGCTGTTGCCCACCAAAGAGCTGGAAACAGCCTTCATTGGGATGTTGGCCGATATGTACTCAGCTGTCCATCCAAATTCATGCACTGCATTTGCTTGTTGAAGTGGGGTGGGGAGACCTGGGGCGCTGTAAGTTTGCATGAAAATGGGCCTAGATTGCATTTTCTGCATTAAGCATGGGCTGGACTGGTGTGAAGGAGCAGAGTCATGGGCAAGGCAGAGGCTGTGGGACCTGAGGAGACCCATCTGGAAGCCCAGAGCACTGACTCTACGAGGCCTAGGATCCTTGTGTTCCTCTCAGACTCCCAATCTGGAGATGAGGTGAGGCACCTAGGGTGCTCCCTTGGCATTCTCGTGTACTCGTGGTTCTTTTCTGTCCAGGGCTGGTTCCTAGTCATCTCACTTTCCTTTTTTGATTGTCCCCCAGCACTATCCTGCCTGCTTTCCTCTGTGCCCTGCTTTCTTATTCTTTTCCAGAGTTTCCCCTTTTGTCCTATTTTTCTGGAAATAAATTGTTCCCAAGAGTCATCTCCAGATTCCCAAAAGGAAGAACAAAACAAGCAAAAGTCACCAAGAGGCAGAGATGCAGCATGAGTCACAGAGCAGGGTGGGCTGCGGATCAGGCCTTGTCAGGTGGAACCCTGGCTGTGAAATTAACTCGCTGTCAAGCCAGCCCAAGTGCTGAAGGGATAATTACACACCCTCTCCTCACTGCTGGGACAATGACTAAGAAGAAGAAGGTGACCTGGAGACACCCCAGAGCAAGGCCACGCAGATTTGACCCTGGTGGAGCAGAGTGGCCCGAGGGATGGGAGGGAAGTCTGCTTATTTCTGGTGCGGCTCCTCCTTGTTTAATCTTTCCTTTGAAATAGCAGGGACCACAGGTTAGCAAGGATGCATTTGTCCTTGCCAGGGCACAGGAGGGGTTAGGACTAAAGAGTAGCCGGCCAACCACCTGCAGCCACGGTGCCAGGTGCACCTCCCAGCCTGTGCCTCTCAGCTGTCCTCACAGCTGCCTACCCGTCAGGTGGGGTTGGGCATCATGTTCTCTGTGTCATTCTTTCTCTTCTATCCTCCCTTTTCCATGCCTTTCAGCCTTTCCTTCCCCATCTTCTTGTCCCTCTAACTTCCTGAGCTTCAGTATAATTTTGGTTTTAGGGGAAGAAGAAAACAGCAAGTTTGAGTTTCTCTGGACAAACCCTAACCTTGATGTAAATCCCACTTGTGCATTCTTGGGGCAGCCTTCCGGACACAGGGTGGACACAGTTACGGCATGTGGGATTTTGCCCTAAGTTTTATGCTGAGAATTGATTTCTTTATCCTAGAAAAGTCACTGAGCTGCTGCATTGGTTGGACTGTCTGCCCCATTCGGCCATTGCTCCCTAACTGTCCTTCTGCCCAAACACTGGTTCTACGGCAGGTTTTTTTTTGTTTTTGCCTGACATCAGTTTTTATCCTAATGGATTTGGAGAACTCCTTAAAAAAACAAATCTTAGGCTAACCCTTCAGAACTAACCTGTTCATCTGTTGATCCTCACATGGTTCACTGAAGTTAAAGCCTCATAAGATTTGTGAAGACTTTTAAGGTAGTGGCAAGGGAAGTTCAGGATGTGTGGTTTGTTGTTGTTTTCTGGTACCAGGGATTGAACTCCGGACCTTGCACTTGCCAGGCAAGCACTTATTCTACCGAGCTATCTCCCTGGCCCAGGGAAGTTCAGGATGATTAGCTATTTATTTCCCATATCCTTTCTGAGTTCTGTGCTTTTAAAACTTGTTTTAGAAATTATGTAGAACACACCATTTGAGAACCTGATGAAAGCTGTGACTCTCCAGAAAACTGTCCATACACATACAGTTAAAAAGTTGCACACAAGGGCCGGCCAAATAGCTCAGCGGATTAAAGCAAATGCAAGCAGGTGCAGGGGCTGGGAGTTCCATCCCTGGGCCTGCTGTGCTGGCCCTGCCCCCAGGGCATGCTGAGACTGCAATTGAGGCTGGGCGTGGTGGCGCTTGACTGTAATCCCAGC
>NW_004524600.1:2320462-2339028 GCF_000260255.1 Octodon degus
AAAGAAAAAAAAGTTGCACATATTTCCAGAGAGGTGCCAATCTGACAATTTCTATGGATTACCCCTTTAGGAGTATGAGTTGTGCTTCGCAGTTGTGACTTGAAGCATTTGTGTCATTTTGTCTGGATCTGACTTAATATTGTTGACATTCTGCAATCACTTATCAGGTACCTACTCTAGGAAAGGCACCATCACTCTGCAGTCAAAGGGCATTCTGAATGGTTTTTATCTTCAAGTCTGATTTGCTGGGTGGGATTAGCTAGTGATGTTTTAATTTTTTAAAAATGTGCTAAGAGGCATTAAGGAGTCATAAATGGGAGATAGATCATTAAGTTGAGACCGGAATAGATTACATTGATGGTGGTAGTTAGATGTCTCCCGATGTTGAACACCAGTTGCAACATTATATATATTTTTTGCATTTAAAAAAGTTTCATTTTCTGTAATTAGTAAGAATATTTTTAGGCAAAATTTTAAATGCCAGTCCCAAGTGCAGATTTTATTGACCTCTTTGGTAAAGTAAACAGGTGTCTGATGGGGTAGGAGGGGGTGATTTATACGCCAAGGCTGGGGGGGGGGCATTGGGCTGCTGCTTCCTGAGAGCATGGTAAGGAGGACATGGGCCTCCCTGCTCGCTACCTGGGCAAGTAGCTAAGTCTGTTTGGCTTTTGCCCGCCCTGCTTTTTTTTTTTTTTTTAATTAGGACAGGATCTCACTACACAGATCATACTTGTAGTGATCCTCCTGTTTTCAGCCTCCTAAGCTCTGGGATTATAGTGTGTGCCACCACGCTGAGTCTCAGTCACCCTCTTAGTGCTCCGGGGCCGGGGCCAGCATGGCATGCCTGGGATTGAACCCTGGTCCCTGTGCCTGCCTGAGCTTCAGTCTGCTGAGCTATCTAGCCGGCCCCCTTCCTGTTCTTTAAAGGAACTGTGGTGCGGTCCCAATCCCATTTTGCCTTGCTGCAATTCAAGTGCTTTGACTCTTACACACACACACACACACACACACACACACACACACACACACACACATCCACACTGCTGTATATGTATTGAACCTGGGCCTCACACATCTTAGGAAAGTGCTATGCTGATGAGCTCCATCGCCAACCCAAACTTTACTTAACCTTTAACATTTACCAACAATGGAAGAGATAGTTACATATGATGTGTTCAGCAAAGTCTTCGTGGAGGTCCGCTCAGGTATCAGCCATTGCCAGGAGGCTTGAAACAGTCACCTTGATGTCTTGATATTCCAGTGTGCTCTGAGATTGGACCGAATGGGAACTTTAGTAGTGCACTTGGTGAAGATTTGAGTCTCTCTTTTTAGCTTCTGACTCTTTTTCAGATTCTCCCCTTTTAATAATGCCCTGGGCCTATGATGTAGCTGCTTTCCCTTTTTAAAAAGAATGTAAGTTTTGAGCCATTGCCCTGAGTCATTCTGTAGTTTGCCATAGAGTCTTTGTGGTGAAAGGCTGATGAGTCCATGTGTGGAGATGAGGTTGAGGATGGGGAGGCCTTGAGAAACCCACCCGGCCTGGAGCACTGACCACCGCACCCACATGGACTTTGCTCCATCTCTGGAGCTTTGGTAAAGATTGGATTGTTCATGCAGTATCTGTCTCTGGTTGTTTTTAACAAGAGCAAGACAATCGGGTCAAGAAAAATTCCATACATCTTTAACAAGGAGAAAGGAGAATGTTGTTTAAAATGTAATCCTCAGTTGGTTCTTTTTTCATCCTTTGGTTTGGTGCCACTGCTTCCTTCTCCCTTTGTCTTTGTTTAGCTCCCATGTGGCCAATTGCCTTGCCAACTACCTAAGTTCTCTGAGGTTAGAAAATAGCTGCAGATAAGCCCTGAGAGCTGCAGTCACCTTGAAGATCACAGCCTGGTATTGACCTGGGCGGGGGGTTTCCTGGTCAGCTGCTTAGAAACTGTACTGCATTCTGCGCGACGAGGAGGCCTAAGCCTTCCCACCTCCTTCCCACACTGCGTTCTGCTAGCTTTGGGATGTTACAGAGTCCGCTGCCTTCCTGGTCATTCAGTCTCAAGGTGAGGGGAGGTCGGAGGGGAGCCCAGCTGGCCTCACTGGCTTGGGGCTTCCAGGCATCAGGAGGGGTGGGATGGCTGTGCTCTCCTCTCATTTGAGTATGGAGGACTTGAATGTGATGCTTTTATAGATAAGTTATCAAGAGGGAAAGACTGATTATCAAGTCAGTAATCCAAGGTGGAGTTTAAAGATTTTTTTTTTTTTTTTTTTTTTTTTTGGTCATTCGATTTAACAAGAGTTTAATTTGCATTCTGTCACGATCACATTTCTGTTTGGTTTTGCTGGAGGGGCTGCAGATGCATATGTTTCCTAGGTCCTCAGCTCTGGGGAAACAGTTCTCACTGCTTTGTATTTTCTACAAATTTTATTGAAATTGCAAATCTATTTATTGAAAATAATAGCCATCTTAAACTTTATTACATTATTTCTGTTATGTAGTCAGTGTTAGATTGTAGATTAGATAGTGGTGAACTCTCAGGAATGTACGTGCATAGCAAGCACCATCCCCTATGCGGTTACCATCATTCTTGAGAGCCTGTCAAAAAAGAATGTGAGTAATTTCCGAGCCTTGACTATCACACTGCTTTAATAAACCAAGCTATTTTAACTAAAATAGTAATTAAAGAAGTATCTAGTTTGTGTCTGTGCTCATTTAAGGCAAGAAACCCTTGTAAATACTGATGCTTAATTGAGGCTGCTAGAATATTAGGATATGATTTGAGATTTATGTATTTATACGTTTATGATATCCTCCCAAAATCTATACTTTTGTTGAAACCAGATTTCAAGCATTTTATTTAGCTGAACATTAGAAGTGAAAAATCCAGGATTTTCTGAGTGTGATGGGGTGTACTTGGATTGAGACAAATCACGCTGCATGGGAGAGAGAGTTCTGGCCCCAGTTCTTCCTAGTGGCCTGTGTGGCATCTTTGATCATCAAGACCTAAGGGAACACACTCAGACGTAAGAGTAATTATTCAAGGTGTTGTACAAGTACCACCTGGCCAAAGGGGTAAGGGAAGGACCTGGTGGACGACTGTACACACACTGCCCTGGGGTGTCCTGCAATTGCAGGCAGCTTTAGTCACCCCCCCTTGGTGAGCTGGGCATCATCCATGGCTCTGCTTCCCAGTGGAAGCAAGAGATTGCAGATGGTAATACTCAAGTACTCTAGGAATTTAGGCTTTACAGTAAATCCAAGCAAGGAAATGGCCCTCTCATTCCCCCTAATCAGAACTGCTGTTCCTACTACCTGTCCTCTTGTGGGAAATCACGGCTCAGCTTCTTCTGAAGAGAAACACAGCAGGCAGGGTGAAGCATGCTGACTGTGGTGTTGTCTCTGCGGCTGAGCATTGCTGTCCCTTGGGGTCAACTCTGTCCCATGTTCAGGGCTGTATCAAGCAGCACGTCTGTAGTATGCCATTGGAAAGGGGATATATAAGAAAGAATTAACTAGAAGGGTTTCCATCCTCTGTTGTATTAAGTTGGGAAAGAAAGGAGATGTTTGTCTTAACTTGTTGCATGAAGTAGAAAGACAAGGGTGCTGGAGGCCTTAGAAGAACTGCTTTATCCCTGAGTTTCTATTAGTTTAAAAGAGTAGGTTACATTTCCACACAAGTTAGTGGTTGTGAGGCAAAATTAAACAAGACCCATGGATGGGAAATGACTTTCAAAATGGCAAGGAACACTAAAGCAAGATTGCTGATGTTTAGATGTAAGTGTGTACTATGAATTTTAAATACATCATCTCACACCCTTTTCTCCACAACCTTATGAATAGATGTTATCAGGCCATTTTAGCATGAAGAACTCAGGATCCAGTGACATTAACTAGCAGGCCAGGATGCGATAGCCAGTCAGTGCTGGAGCAGGACTCCTGATACGGCTCTGTCGGATTCTGAAGCTGGTTTCTCCACTCCCCTGTTCCATGTAACAGGGAGAACATGGGGCTGATTGCAAGAGGTGCTGGGGTGGTGCTACATGTTTAAATGCCACGTGTGGAAAATATGGTATATTTACTTTTGAATTGATGTAAAGACGGCAACTTTTTGATAAATTGCTGAGAATAATGTTAGAAACTTGGACATGACTGTTTAGTTTTTAGCTTAACTTAAAAACTTGGCTGCTTGGGTGATAGCCTAGTGGTATAAGCACCTGCCTGGCAAGCAGAGGGTCCTGAGTTTGATCCCTGGTACCAAAAGAAAAAAAAAACAAAAAGCAGAAACAAAACCTTGGCTACAAAGTGTGGTGTTTTTTTAAAATCTCTTTGGTTTGATATTTTACCTTTAGCCTTTAAACAATCTATTTCACAAATTTAACTTACCAGAAAAATTTCAGTAATTTTGTTGGACTGAAATTTCTGAAACAAAAGTTCATAATTCCTGGAGTACTAAGTATTAATACCTGACATTTTCACCTGAATAGTTACGAGTTCAATATTTTTTGTGTATAATCTTAAAATAGTATGGTACAATAAGTAGACTGTGGACCTTTTTTTTTTTTTTTTTAAACTACTTAAAATACAGTTTTGGACTCAATGAGTGCAGTGATTGGAAAGACTCACTGCCCAGAAATGCTCTTTTCTGTGGGGTTGGTTGTGGGACTTCTCTTGGGGCTTGCAGTGACCCTGAAGGTGGAAAGCCTCACTCACCCTGGGTCCTTGTAACCACTAACTTTACTATCTAAATGCACCCTTTTGTCAAATGTTTGTTTTCCTGTAGAGCTCTTTTCTTGTGAAACCACATTTATGTAGAGCCAAAATAACTTTAAAATAGTGCCTGTAAAGGGACAATGGTTTTTTATAAATGAACTTTCTCAAACTCTGGGTTTGCTTCAGCTTTCTTTGCCACATTCCTGGTGGTGGGGAGATGTGTTAGGGGAAATGTAAATGCAGCGCAGAGAAACCACCCCCGTTGTGCTGGCCTCGGAGCTTCTGTCCTGCGGGAACTTGGGAAATGTTTTAAAGATGAAATTACTGTATGGCAACAATATATGATGACATCTAATTTAAAGACTACTTGTTCAGTGATAAGGCTCCAGGTATTGAGGACAATGAAAAACAGATAACAAGGAAATCATATTAGTCGGTGTCACAGTGAAGTTCAAGACTCTGTGGAGAACCCGGGACTTATGTTCCACAATAAGGTCAGCATGACAGCAGGAGCAGCCAGCAGAGCGCGTGACTACAGCAGCCCCAGTGCTGGTGTTAGATGCCCACCAAAGGCACCCAGCAGCGGAAGTAGGCATAGCGGAGTCTGGCTTCTCAGCAGCCCAGAGCTGCTCTTAAAGCAGACAGCTTGGTCTTTAGCCGGAAGCCAGGTGCTATGCTGCTTTTTATTTTTGTAGGTGGAGCAGCCAGGGTCTCACATAGATTGTAACTTGAATGAAGTGAGTTTTTTTAGGAAAGTGGAGATAGAGTAGGCTTAGTTGAGGGATAGCCAAGGCTTAGGTCACTGGGTGGAGCTATCCAGAAGCTGGGCACAGCCTGTTATACTGAGATTGTTAGGGTCTCCTTGTTTTAGCATTCAGCTCTGTCATCCTTGGTTTTCTGTTAATAGTATAGATGTTACTTGCCCTCAAATTACTGGCTAAGAAATATTTGTCCAAGCTCTGTGTCACCAAGAATTTCATTACGGTTGATGTTAGTGACATGTTTGTTCTTCAAAAAGGAAACAAGGATAAGCTTTTTATTGCTTTCCCAACCAACCATTATGTAAAAGGCAGCAATCTCAACTGGTAAAATTCTCAGAATGTGCAATATTTAAAGACCTTTTTTTGCAAAGAGTGTTCAGTAATATGTTATCAGTTGCCATCTATTCCAGGGACATAACTGGAATAGAAGGTTGTGTTTCAGAAAACTGGCAGCAAACATGAAACCATTTAGAACCAGAGTGTTAGATAAAAGCATTAGTTCTGAGACCAGAGCTGTTGAACATACACAAGTTCAAACTGGTGTATGGCATTGATTAGCAGAATAATAGTAGGCAGTGAGAAGAAACTGAAGGAAGAAAATAAAAAGGGGGGCTGTACTATGGGATAATCTCCAATGGGTGGGAAAGAGTAGGTGGAAAATAGAATTGGAAGAGAAGTCCCTGCTAAATACACATTTCCTTCAAAACTGAAGGATATTTATTCAGAGACTTTTAAAATTAGATAAATATGTATAGAATGAATGTTAAGTGGGATAAGGTGATCGTATGAAAGTCTAATTATAGATATCGCCTCAAATCACAGGAAAAGGAAGTGAAAGCCACCCTATCTATCAAAAAGCAGCACAAAGCTGGGGATGGAGGTGCACGCCTGTAATGCTGGCAAGCATGGGGAGCTGAGGCAGGAAGATTACAAGTTTGAGCCCAGCCCAGGCAATTTAGCAAGACTCTGTTCCAAAAATTATTTTTTTAATTATTATTATTATTATTTGTGGAACCAGGGATTAAACTCAGGCCCCTGCACTTGCCAGAGAAGCACTTATCCACTGAGCCATCTTCCTGGCCCCTGTCTCAAAAAATTAAAAATAGGGCTGGCTGGGTATGCTGTTCAGTGTGAAAGCCCCGGTTCGATCCCCAGCACTGGGGTGGAGGTAGATGCAGGAAGCAATGCAACATAAAGCAAAGGCCATTTGCGGGAGCTGGGCATCATTTTCTGAGCCCTAGAGCTTGGCCAAGCCAGTACTCAGTTTCTGACACAGTTGAAAGCGTCTCAGGTTTTGTATTGGACATAAGTTCTTATTCGTGGTTTCTAATCTGTAATAGCAGTTTAATTAGAGTTTCAACTGAAAAAAAAAATCTTTTTGATCTGAGTCCAATTCCCTTAAGCTCTTCCTGTGCAGGGCTATCAAAACGACTCACCTCAGTGATGCCATGTGAAAGGAGCAGTAGACAACACGGAGATGAATGAGTCTGGCTGAGCTCTAATTAAATTTTTTATACAATAACAGCAGGCTGGATTTGACCTGCAGGCCATAGTTTGATGACGATGCTCAGTGCGGCCCTTAGCTCACTGGTCGCTTCAGCGGAGGCTCCCTAAAATCTCTTCATCCCATGGGTGTCATAGATTTGCACCCGGAAAGCAGGGAACGTTTCGGCTCTTGTGCCCCTCTCTGGAAGATTAGGTTTGACTGCAGTCTAAACATCAGAAATAAGCTCTTTCTTTCCAGGTGAAAGATGGGGAAGAGAAAACACAGGACCTGGCTCAGCGGACTCGATAGGTCCGCTCTTTCTGTAAATTCTATCAGAGGAGCACAGAAACCGCCAGTATTTTATGTAAACGGAGTGCTTGTTTGTGGAGGGTTGCTCCCAAGCCCTTGAGATGTCCTTGGCAGAGAGATCGCATCTATTCACTCCTGAATTCTGACCAAGCTGCTATTAAATAAGGGAACAGCAGAAGGCGCAGGCGGGGAGGGCCGGGCGCGTCCTGGCTGCTCCCTCCCGGGAGCCGGGGCCTGGCCAGGGCCGGGGGCTGGGCCGCCCCTCTCCAGGACCTCGGGTCTTGTGCCCTCGTGCCGCGCTGCCTGGGCACTGCACATTCACCCCAGGCACACTCAAGTGCGGGGGAAGCGCTCGGGCCTTCTCAGTGCGATGTCCTCAGGTCCCGGCTGCCCTTCCTGCACGCCCTTCCTAAGTGGCCCTGCTCCCCCTGCTGGGCAGACCGTTACCTGCTCTGGAACCTGTGGAAGCTGCAGCTGGCTGCGCCTGGCCTTGTCCGCCCTCTCTCTGCTTTGTTTTCCTTTAGAACCTTGTCGTTTCAGTTGGAGATATTGTGTTCCACTGTGTGTCGTCATATTCTGTTACCTGCATGCGCCCCGTCCCCAACTTCACGGCTCAGCCTGGCAGAGAAGAGGGACTAGATATAAAATGACTAATACAATAAAATTCAGTTTTTCTGGCCCACCTGCAGGGCCCCAATGAACACTAATTCTTCTGAATTTCTGAACATAGCAGACTTCTGGCATTAAAGTGCCATACAAATCCTGGCTTTAAGTGAGCCGTGGACTCTCTTGTCCCTGGACCATGTTAGGTATTTATAACCTCCTTGAATCCTCTGAATGACCTGTGAAGTGGTGCCCCTGGTTTGCAAGTGTGTAAGCTGAACTAGGGAGAAGTCAGTTAAGGTCACATGGCTCGTAATTGCCATGGCCAGGGTTTTAACTGCAGAGCCCGTTTATGTAAACTTTTTGCCTTGGAAAAAATACCTAAGATAGCGGAGGTCAAAGTATGTACACTGGGAAGCCCTGGTGTTGATTCTGGCTTAACACTGTGGGTGAAAGGGGAAGGGGAAGGAGCAGGGGCTGTGACTGGGGCTGGCCAAGTGTGTGTTCACCATCAAATGCCATCACGCCATGGAACCTGGGCCTCGTGTCATGCATAGGTGTGTACTAGGTGGTAGGGATTGCCACACTGAGCTCTAGGGTTCTCCCCTGCCTTTACATAAGGGTCACAGCCTCCTGCATTGGCAGCCACAACTCTTAACTGTACCTGCTGGGCCCCTGCCTCTCCTGTTTCCCTGCATGACCCAACCCTTGACCCCAGCTACTCTGGCCGTCAGTTCCCGCAAATTCCACACATGCTGCGCCCCGTGCTTGGCCAAGGGCATCTGACTTGGTTTACCTATAGTCTCAGCCTTGGTGTTAGCGCCCCTGGCCTTGCTCTGACCAGAGTGGCTTGCTCGCTCCTTTTCAGCACACCCTACACATCCTGATACATCTGGATTCCTTCTCAAAGCTTGTCTTTCCTGCCACAGTCTGAGATCATAAGGGAAGGGACTATTAATCTCATTTGTCACAGATCCTTATGGACACAATATTTTATGGGCCTTTCTTGCCTCAAATCTTTTTTGTAAAGTAATAAGAAAGGATTTTATTTTAAAAAACCTAGTATCTATATAAGCTGAGAAAATTCAGCTAAACCAAAAGATTAAAATTAAAGGGCTGGCCAGATAGCTCAGCAGACTAAAGTGCCTGATTAAGCAGGACCAGGGACTGGGGTTTAATCCCTGATGTGCCCTGCTGGCCCCACCCCCGGGGCACGTTGAGATGGCTATTGAGACTGGACGTGGTGGCGCACGCCTGTAATTCCAGCACTTGGGAGGCTGAAAACAGGAGGATCAGTATGAGTCTGACCTGTGTAGTGAGATCCTACAGACCCTGTACTAAATACATAAAAAAATTAAAATAACTTTAAATGCAGTGTTAACCTCTGTATTTATTATTACATGATATATATCATTCCATTTTATAACAATTTATGCATGCATAGTTTTAATATAGGACGTAATACATAAAGAAAGTTACTTCGAAATACAGAGACCAGGACTGGTGAGATGGCTCAGTGGTCTAGAGCACCTACTTAGAACAAGCTTAGCAAAGCACAGGGACCACGGTTCAATCCCCCAGCACCACATGCCAGCCAGCCCCACCCCCTGGTGGGTTGAGCTGGCCACACGCGCATGCGCGCGCGCGCACACACATACACACACACACACACACACAAATAAATAAAAAATTAAAAAAAAATACAGAGACCAGATTCCTTCCCTTACAAATACATCATGTCCCTTTTCTGGTCAGTAGATAGCATCTGTCATTGGTCACTGCTCCTGACAGTTCCCAGTCAGTTATCATGCAGTGTATCTCATTGTGTTTTGTACCAAAACATCTTTAACTTAGTGTTTATTTTCAGTTTACCTTCTCATTCTGCCTACTGTAAACTTTGGGAACAGAATAGTCTGGACCACAGAACAAGGAATATGAGGCTTGGGTGGGGGTGGAGGATTTCTTCCTGCTTTTTCTACCTCTTTGGTAAGTATTAAAGCCTCATGCTATTTCCTAGAACTTCCAAAGTATTGCTCCAAGACGAAAGATTTGCTCCCCAAACATAAATGTCACTAATCCCCCTGAAGGTATGTTTACTGCCTGTTCCCACCAACACCAACACCAGCATGCTAACAGACTGCCCTCACTCCTTCCCTGCTCTCCCTGCCTTGGAGAATCCCTCAGGTGCAGCTCTGCAGCCCTGATTGGGCTGTGATGAGGCCCAGAACAGCCAAGCCAGGACCTATAGGACCAAGGCCCATCTCAGTTCTAGGGGAAAGCCCTAGGTGGGGTAGGAAGCTACCTTAACTCGGATCCAGGGTCTGTTTCTGCCCCGTAGTCTTTCTGGAGAAGTCACCTAACCTTACTCTGTGGCCCTTGTGGATTCAGCCTGCCAGTAACATTTGGAGATGAGATCTGCCTATAAATCAGCAATGACTTTAATGAAGTACAGAGTAAGTTGAGAAAAATCCTTTGACTTTTTAGTCTTGCTTTCTTAAGGGGAACATTCCTGACTTAACTAATTTGTTAGACTATGACAGCTGACACTGTAGTTGCACTCTGAGATTACTCAGAAATGCAGCCTCCTCCTGGTTTCCAGACAATGAACTGAGAATTCTTTTGTGTTCAGTATGTAAGAACACGATGCTTATGAACGCTGCCCTGTCAGGGCTAGATCATCCTTCAGGATAATCAGCCCCTTGTTCCAGGCCTAAAACATAGTTTCAGTTTTTTCATTATTCTCTTTAGTATCAATAGAGGAAGCTGAAAGTTAAGCTTTTGGGCTGATATTCTGGTATGGTGAGTCTTTGTGGACATTATCCAGACTTAGTCTTGGACCAGGTGAATGGCTCAGTATAGTGAAAGGGGAAGTGGCTCTGGGTGGCAGCCAGAGATGTAGCAAGAGATCAACTTGTGACAGAGCAGTTAACATGGCAGTATGATAGGATCTGGTAGGTCTCTGTGTTGGTTAAATGTCTTACTAATTTCCCTTAAAGTTCACATTCTTGGCTGAAGTAGCACACACTGCAAAAACTTGTATTTCCATGTGAAATACTGTCCCAAGTTGTGGACTACTTTTGCACCCTTTTCCTTAGGCTAGACATGTTTTTGAACCCCAGGGTTGCAGAGGTGCCTCTGACAAAGCTTGTGGTATGGGGAGCCTGACTAAGGAGGGCTTCGTGGAGCACTGAGCCCAAGGGAGGGGACAGAGCTGGGCTCCTGTGCAATAAAGGCCTTCTGATCAACACCAGCATTTCATGCAGCAGCTATGAAATCTCAGTCAGTCTTGAAATAATTCTGGGTGACATAATGTACTCATCCTCAAATAATTGTTTTCTAAATGTTTTAAAGCCTACAAGAAAATGGAAAAGCTGCAGGCACTGATGTCTCCAAGTAGGAGCAGAGGAAATATCAAGGCTGCTGGGATCAGGGGGACAGATTTTACATACGTGAAGAGGAGATTGTTGTGGTTTTCTGCTGAAAAGGACTGTACTGAATCCAGTTAGGAGGATCATGGAGTGGCTCAGAATTTGGTAGGAAAAAACTGCCCTTGCATTCCTCTAGAGGGTCTAGGGCAAGGGGCCTGATCATAGGAAGCCGTTTCAGTGTTACCCTTAAGGACAGCTTTGTGGGTTCCTTGAAAACAGACACAGTTCAGCCTCTTTATTTAGAGGCAGAAGCTGTCCTTATCCATGTATTGAAACAAAAACAAAAATAACTGCTTAAACATCTGTTCCTGAGTGAGCCACACTTCTTTATAAGGTCAAATCATTTGCAAGTAGGGCTCAACCTTAGTGCAATCTTGAAAACCTAAAGGAAGAAAAAATGGGCAGGGGGTCAGTATCATGGCTTTTTCAGTTTGGGAACAATTTTAATTGTTTTAATGAATCTTTTAAAGAAAATATTTGTGCCCACAATGAACTCAAGATGTTAGTGCTGATTGTGGCAAACACGTAAATGAGGGGCCCACGCTTCAGTGGGCCCGGGTTTCTTCTCAGCAGGATCCTCACCCTGCGGGTAGGGTTGGCCTAATGGACTTCCCCACTGTCTGTGTGGGTGTGGTGGCTGCATTTAGATCTCAGATGATACTTCTAGAACCCAGGGCCCAGGAGAACCCTCACTCCATGGTCGAGGTCAAGGGAGGCAGCAAGCAAGGCATGCCAGTGATGCCTTTGCCCTGCTGAGGAGTGGACAGGCAGCGAGGAGAGGGGTCTAAGCCATGAGGGACCTGCCTGCGCCTCCCTGCCCTGCCACTGGAAAGCCTCAGTGGGCTACGGTAGGTAGACAGAATGCTTGAGTTCTGTGACAGTGCCCTACCTATGTTTGGTGGTGAGCAATGTTCCCTTTGCTCCCAGAACCAGAGCAGTTTAGGATTTTGGATGGGATCGACACCACTACTGCTTTTCATGAGTAAGGACATGGAGGACTTGGAAGTCATTGCTCTTGCTAGAATGTGCTCATGAGCCCCACATTGAATCCACCTTTAGGGGTTCAGTGTGGATAACCACCCGAGAACAGAGGAACTGCAGTATGATCACGAGGTGCTTCGTTCACCTGTCATCTGCAGAACACATCTGTACTCCCTTTGGGAGCCCGCCTTCCTTTCAATCCGAGGTAATGTTCACAGCCCAACTATTAAATGTGCTAAGGGTGTCTTGGCAGCACTTGAGCACTTCACTGTAGTACCTTGAAAAGTAGATTTGATATTGAACAATTTCAGAACCAGACATGTTTTTTAAATGAATTTTCATTTTCTAAAATGGCAAGATACTTTATTTTTAAAACCTCGTTATTTTAACACTGCATCGTTAGGTGTGATTTCTGACATCCCAGCAAGGCAAAGCTGTAAGCTCACCAGATGCCATTTAACTTATGGTGCATTTCGTCAGATCTTCTTTTATACAATGCATGCAAGCCTAATATAACTTGCCACAGCTCTGCTAACTTTGTTTTCAGGATTGCAAAATTGTCAGAACTTGAGGACAAATCCCAGGACAGAGATTTCAAAAGAGTTTGAGTATTGTTATCATGGGCTTTTCAGCAGTTAGAAGAGAGCTAAGCCAGAAGCTCAGGCTTGGGACACAATTCTGCCTCCTTCCTCCCACGTGTGCCGCATGTCCTTCCACACATCTTCCATGTGGCCGCCTCTCCATGCAGCTGTGGGGAAGGGTGAAGTCTGGAGTCTGCATGCCCTCCAGGAAACCCAAGCAGATACGGCTGTCCTGTGAGGCAGGCCAGCTTTTCTTTGCAGGTCACACACAGCATCACTTGGGAAGCGTTTCACACCCACCCCCCCGTGATGGGGTCCCAGGCTTCCTCATTGCCCTGGTCTCAGCACAGCGTTTCTAAAAGCCCTCAGCAAAGCTGATCTGAGCCCAGTGTCGAGGTTCACTGGTGAGGACAGGCAGGATGCATGCTGTTGCCCTTATATTCCTTTGTGTTCCTCAGAGGCTTGTATCCTGGAAGGGTCAGATAGCACCTGTTGGCCGTACTGTGCTGTGTGTCACTGAACAGCGCTGGAGTGTCTTCAAAAGATGATGCATACAGCTTGATTGTTACAAACGAGACATTATGAAAAATCAAATTGCATTCTGATTGGTGCTTAAAAATCAACTCTTTTTCTTGGAAGTCTTACCCTGAAATACATGTCTTCTAACAGGCATTGCCAGACATATGCATGCCTTCACATTTTAACAGGAAGAAAAAGAAAGGAAAATATGTATTTCCAAGGAGAATCATTAGTACTTCCTTATGCTTTTGTCTTGTATTGAACACAAATTATTTCCTACTTTATGTGTCTGTCTAGCTTAGCACTGCTTCCCGCTTGATCTAACTTGTGCCCCAGGATTCTTCATAAGGGGAGAAGCAATTCTATCTGAGAAGCCAGGATCTGTGTATTGCTCAGCCCAGTTTTCCACTGCATGTCTGGGCTATTCTGTGGTTCTCCCTTGGCCAGGCTCCTGTCAGGACCACGTGAGAAGCCACTGCTTGGTTGAAGCTTTCCACAGCAAAATATTCCAGAGTGATGCTTCTGTCTGTGCAAGTGCCATGCATTTTTCATTTCTTCCAAGCTTGTTTAAGTTTCTAGACTACCTTAGACTTTACTTGGGTGTTTCCAACCTTGGTGAGTCTAGGTTTGGATGGAACTATCCTCTAGTTATTTAAAGACAGAATAAGCTCACAATTGGTTCCCATCAAATTGGTTAATGAGTATTGAGTTTTAATCTTGATTGTGTACTTTCAACATATGTGGAGAGGACACTGTTACGATAGAGGTAGAACAAATGGGTAGGCGGGCCACAGCAGCCTGGATTGCCTTGTGGCATTCACTTCACCATAGAAAGCATGTGTCAGGCCACTGTGGTGGACCAGCATACTGGTGTATCAGTTGTCTCCATCTGAAACATCCAAGCAAAGAAAGGGAAGTTAGTATTAAGAGATCTTTCTAACAAGCTCAACTTTTTGTCCCACAGAATGATGGATCAAAGTCAGGCATTGTCTCATTTACTTTTCTCTTGTTGCTGCGACAAATACCCAACACTCAAAATGAAGGAAAGAAAGGTTTATTTAGTTCATAGTTACTGGAGGCTTCAGTCCATATTCAGCTGGCTCCAAGGCAGACGGCAGCCTTTCACGGTTGGCAAAGAACAAGACAGCAAAAAGAGTTACACTTGGATGTGTTGTGTGCGCATAATTTAAACATCATGTAGACACCATTTTCCTCACTGGACTCGAATGATTGCCAGAGTGGTCTGAGGTGAATGAACTGCTTGCCCTTGTCACAGATTTCTAAGGTTCTGGAGTGAGTGCCAGGCAGATAGATCCTCTGTGTCTTTGGTGGGCTGCTGATGTTTATTGCGAGTGTCCTGATCATTACTTTCTACCTCTTGTCATCTCTCAGAGTGCTGAACAGATCACCACACTGTGTAGGGGCTTTAGCGACACCCAAAACAAGAGTATGGAAGGACCCAGGGAGAGTCAGGACCCACCTCCAAGGCCTCTGGCCCGCCACCTGTCTGATGCAGACCGCCTCCGGAAAGTCATCCAGGAGCTCGTGGACACGGAGAAGTCTTATGTGAAGGTACCAGGGAATGCCAGGCATTCAGTCCTCTGCTGATGGGAAGCTGTGTGCGTGCGGAGGCCTCAGAGCACCTCTGTCTCAGACACCTGCCAATCATGAAGCAGACACCTGCTCCTAGAAGCATTAGGAGAGGGAGGGTGAGAGTGCAAGAGCTGAGGGGACCCAGAAAAAAGTTAGTTTCTTGGCTCATTTTGTTACCAAGGTAGTTCTCACTATGGAAACAGATGTTCTAGTTTGTCATTTGCAATCTGTGGGAGGGAGTCTGTACTGCTTTAGTAACAGACTGGAGATCACTTCAGGTGACAAGGAACTAGGGAGTAATCTATGCACGTGGCTAGACCCTGCCTGGATCCCAACCAGACTGTAGGCCATCCCTGTCTGTGGGGCCACTGTGCAGTGATAGCCCACATATGGACCTACTGAAGAGCCCATACAGGGACCTGTTGACATCCGAGGCCCATGGAGTGTTCTTACGCCATGGTTAAGGCATGGCTGCTGTCCTTGTGCTTGCCAGGCAAGTGGTTATTCTACTGAGCCATCTCCTGGGCCCCTTGAGTACTCAGAGAATTCTTTTATCTCATCAGCATCCAGTTATGGCGATGAGAACCATGTTATAGAGAGAAGAGCCTGGGAAAGCAGAGTTCTTTAAGTACTTGCTGATGCTTTGGAGCCACTTGAAATTTATTTTGTCAATCGCCACAAGAGCACAGAGCAGCAGCTGAGAATCCAGCCCTGGCTTTGCACTTTGGGTACATGTTGGGCATCCTTGCCATTTGGCCTCCATCTTCTTCCAGGAGTAAGGTGCTCAGTCTGGGAGTTCAGGTTGCCACATGTATGGCTCATACCTTTTTTTTCTACAAGACATATGCAAGCTTTCCTTTTTATCCTATCACTGCTGTTACCCTGAACTTTACCAAAAGTCTTAGACAAAGCTCCTTCCTTTGGTCCATAGGGAAGAAAGAAAAGCCACCAGGGACAGATGACAATTGAGTTTCATTTTCCATTATGTATTCTTTTGCATTCAATGTAGAGAGATGAAGGGGCCACCAGGGAGTTCAGACTTTATATCCACAGTGACTTTTGTCCAAGTAGATCTGTGAGCTGTGGGTTTTTTTTTAAAAAAATGTATTTAGTACAGGTCTATAGGGTCTCACTAAATAAATACAACTCGTAGTGATTCTCCTGTTTTCAGCCTCCCAAGCACTGGGATTACAGGTGCATGCCACCAAGCCCAGTCTCAGTGGCTGTCTCAGTGTACCCCCGGGGGTTCAAAGCCCTGGGGGTGTATCTGCCTAAGCAGGCACTTTAGTCTGCTGAGCTATCTGGCTGGCCCAAGCTGTGGATATTTTTGAGACTTCTGAGCCCTCCTAGTATTTTGAGAAAAGTCACTGAGCCCTAGCAAGCAGAGGCGGAAGCAGAGTTCAAAGTAGGGCCTGCGTCCCTTTTTTTGTCTTCATGGTTTTCTGCCTTCCTGGGAAGCCACACTGTACTAGGAGGGTAGCATTCTGAGGTGGATGTTATGGTCCGGTAGAGAGGAGGAACCAGCCCTCATCTCTCTGCAAGAAACCTGCGCTTTGTCTTCATAGGGCCTCTGGCTTCATGGCTCTGTCACCCCCAGCTCAGCGTGACCTGCTCTTGCTGTGCAGTAAGTGCTCTGAGCTGCTGGCCCCAGCCTGGTTGGGAGTGACGGCTGCACTGTCACTGTCTGTACAAATAACCACACTGGGTACCCACTGTGATTCACACACTCCCCACTGTTTTTAAATTTCTGTGGTTGATATTTAACACAGAATTTCCCTTGTCATTCCTTAACCTGAATCCCTGCATGCTCCTTGAACTTTGCAACATTTGTGTGCTCCGCAGGATGTACTGAGTGACTTCTCACATCTGGGGCTGCTGTGGAATGTGGGGATGAAGGGAGGGAAGTCTCCATTGTGAAAGCCCATCAGCATCAGAGGCCTGGCTTTGCTTTCAGAACCGGCACTACGGTGCCATGAAAGTTCTGGGAGTGCTCTGGGCTCTGCAAAGCTCGCAGGGTCTTAAATTTGCCCCTTGTAGGTGAGGGAGTCAGTGTAGCTGAGCGGACTTTGTAGTTTACCGTGTCTAGGATTTTAGGACTCAGAGTTCTTCACAATAAATAAAACATGAGAGAGAAATCTTTTCTATCTCTGAATTATTTTTCTGTCACTAAATTAAACTGGTCTGGGATTCAAGTGAATAAATTAGAAGAAAACCTTAGTAGATTTTGTAAAGACAGTGAATTCCCACTATTTTGTGCTGCCAGAGCCAACTTAACTATAGCCTCAATTATGGCTTAGATTTTAAACATGACTGCTAATCTTTGGAATGTTTTTCTTGCATTTGGAACATGGAAGTATGAAACTCTGCTGGCATATGAAGCCCAATGTTGAAGAGCTCCCCAATCTTCCAGCTCCATGCTAGAGCTATCACTGTGCTCCCTCGTACTGAAAAGGAAGCCAGGTGTCCAGCGGCTGTGGCCACGCCTGCAGCAGCAGTGACTCAGCCACACTTCACATCCCTCATAGGGTATGGGCTCCAGGGGTCTAGTGACTGGGTATTCTGTCCACAAGACACTAAGCAGAGTGTGAGAGGAGGCTGTAAGGAAACGTGCAGAATGCAGGTGATGCTGGTTCTGTGGTATTAACCTTCGCACTAGGTGAGCATAAATAACCACTCTTAAGATCAAGAATTTCAGCACGACAAATGGCAGTATTCCTGATGGGAGTAGTTGGGGTTGCTGCGAGGAATACTGGAATCTCTTGGGTGTTTGACAGACTTACATGCAACTCTCCTCCTCTTGCAGGATCTGAGCTGCCTCTTTGAGCTGTACCTGGAGCCACTTCAGAATGAGACTTTCCTTACCCAAGATGAGGTAAATATTCACTTTGCTTCTATATTAATCGAACTTTTGTTAACCCAGAGTCTGTTCATTTCGCATACTTCTTAGGGAACTATATATACCAATTCCGCAAGAATATCTGAGATGTGGGGTCTTCAGAAAGCCCCACGTGTGCCCTCCTCCTAAGTGATGTCTATGGCCTCTGCTGCAGAGCTCGATGGCCAACGTGTAAAAGGCAGAAGGACAGTTGTGCTCTTTCTGCATAGGAGGAGGTAGGGCCAGCACACTTCTCAGTGTGTGCATTGTTAATATCCCAGGATTTAGTTCTTTTCTGCTGCCCTTTATTCTTCCTGACTTGAACTCCAAAAATTTTACATCCACTTAAAAGTTATCTTTGATAGGAATTGTATCTGGAGCTGCAGTCTCTCTCATATACCTTGTGTGTTCTGCAAAACGTTCACCTCTGCCTCTTTCCTGGGAATGCTTCCTTGTGGTTGATGTGTGGGCCTGAGAAGCAGCAGGCCTCTAGCTTGTCCTGGCTAACCCTTTTCAAACCTGACCTTCCCCTAGATGGAGTCACTTTTTGGAAGCTTGCCAGAGATGCTGGAGTTTCAGAAGGTGTTTCTGGAGACTCTGGAGGATGGGATCTCTGCTTCCTCTGACTTTGATATACTGGAAACTCCCTCACAGTTTAGAGTAAGTATTTTTATTTCTACTTAAAAAACAAACAAAAAACCAAAAAAAAAAAAAAAAAAAAAAAAAAA
>NW_004524600.1:2339218-2343611 GCF_000260255.1 Octodon degus
GTACTTTTTCATTTACCTTTCTGGAAGAATGTGTAGGCCAATAACTTCTGAAGCAACAGCACCTTCCTCACATCTGGGGATCTAGGGCAGAGCATAGGTTTCAGATGTTCTGCCTAAGTTCTCTTTTGGGAGGTGGCTGAGTTAGTGCCATGGCTGACAGGAAGTCCCTCCAGCGACAAGGCAGAAAGCAGTGGAAAGAGGGCCAGGAAGTTTATGAAGAGCACCATTCTTCCCAAGTTTGGGTCTAATAGTTCACTCTTGGGTGTCTGTAGCCCACCCTGCCAGATGTATGTGTCTTAGCACTTTTTGTCCTGTGGCTGAACACCAGGTCAGAAGGCTGTGCTGCCAAGAAATTTTTCCATCAAGCTGAAGGTCCACTGGAGGGAGGCACAGGCTGCTGCAATGGTCTTGGGCTTACTTCACAACCCCTAAAGTATTGCTGCTGTGGCATCTGACAGGAGGGGCCGCGGACCAGGTTCACACAGTGAGCACACTGTGTCTGATTTGACCTTTTCTAATTCTGTTCTAGAAGTTGCTATTTTCCCTTGGTGGCTCATTCCTCTATTATGCGGACCACTTTAAACTCTACAGTGGATTCTGTGCTAATCATATTAAAGTACAGAAGGTTCTTGAGCGAGGTGAGTTGCTTAACATTCGTAGTTGTGCTTTTTGTATTACTTGTTAATAAAGGGCAATCCATATTTAACAGTATGGGTAGGTGCAATTTTAGTGGATTATGCTCCATTTCTTGACCTCGGAAGTGACAAGTTAAAGGGAACATTTTCAGTTTATTCCAGTTCGCTGGTAGCAGAGAACAGTGTCCTTCAGAGCATCGTGCATCATCCTGCCATGACACTGCACTTGAGCTTTTTCTCACTCACTCCATTCTCTAAAACCTAACCGCAATCCCTGTGTGCAGTGGAGAGAAACAGGTGATACCATCTTCTGTTCTCATTTTGTCAATTCTGTTCTTAAATCCCAGAAACTACGACAAACTACCACCATCAAATTCCCAAGAAGGTTAGCCAAACTTAAAGTCTCTTCGGTGGATTTAGGAAGGACTTGCCTCTTCAGAGGTCCCTTCTCAGGAGTCCTTCTTCCACTGTTGTGGAGGGCTGGAGATGTTTCCTGACACGCAGTGTCTAACCATTCCAACAGAGGTGGCTTTGCCATTTGGTTTAAAGGCAGTTTCATTTACTTTGAAGCTCCATCTACAAAAAAATGGAGCTGTGGGATGCTTGTGATTAGTAAGACCCAGGCAAAATCCATCTTCTGTAGCCACTTTAGACAGAAGTCTAACTCCACTGGCATTTTGTCTCACATAGACAGTCAGCGAGAGCATACTTTATTCCTCTTTTGTCATGAGATGAAGGATCATTTCATTACTCACTTGGTTAGGCAGGTATATTCTGAAAGGGTACCGTATGGGCTGGAGAGACAGCTTGGTAGTCTAAGCGCCTGCCTGGCAAGGCCAAAGGCCCAGGTCTGTCCAAAAAACTGGGTATGGTGGCGCAGGCCTGTAATCCCAGCACTGGGGAGGCTGAGAAAACATCATTAGTAGTATAAGCTGCGCAGCGAGACTGTGTACCAAATAAATAAATAAATAAAATGATGTAAAAATAAATAAAATGGTACTGAATCTCCTACATCTGTGGTAGCAAACCTATGGCACACATGTTGCAGCCTGCTGTGTGCCGGCTGTCACTGTCCTGGATGCTACAGATTTTGCTCTTGACACATAACTTCAAATTATCTTCACTCAGACTGGTTGCTCGCTAAACAGCTGGTCAATTAGTGTGAACTGGTTGAGTCCAAAGTGGCAGCTGGTGTGTTTGCTGGCACCTACACTACTGTTCAACAGTTTCAGATTTTTTTTTTTGCGGAACTGGGGATTGAACTCAGGCCCTTGTGCTTGCCAGGTGAGCACTTATTCTGTCTCCCCAGCCCCTGGCACCAACACTAAATGGACCTGGATTCTTCTGTGTCTCCTTTGTGGCCATTAGGCACTGAACAGAAAGAAAGGCAGTTCTCACTGCCAGCAGGGTTTTAATGTCACATCTAGAAGAGCTGCAGTTCTCATGTGAGAATTTAGTCTGCTTGGAGCTGCAGAGAAGGCTTCAGGTATTACCTCATTTTGAAAGAAAGATAGTGCTTTTCAATTCCAGATAAGCACAAACAGTGCTAGTGAGGCCAGTGGAGAAGCACTGGCCATTCTGCTGTGCTGACTCTTTGTTGGGTGTGGCAAAGGGTCTGCCTAACACTGATCTCTGGCTTTAAGGACTGTTTTAGACTCACTTTTTTGCCACCCCTGATAGTATGTGAGTATATATGAAAGTCAGATACTACCACATGGGGCTGGGTGTTCTCGCTGGCATGTGGACTGTACTTCTCTAGTATCCTAATAAGCTCCCTTCATTCCCAGGACTCATTAGATCTAGATGCTGAGTCCCAGGTCGACAGCGGGGTGCTGGGCCCACTGAAGTTCTTGGATAATTATTAAAGGGTGGCACTAGGAAGACCATGGAAATGGGTGGCTGAAAACAACTGTTAAGACAAATGACACACAATATAATAACACACAGCTGTGCTCTTCTAAGGATCTTTTATTCATTACTTGTAGCTAAAACCGATAAGGCTTTCAGGACTTTTCTGGATGCCCGGAATCCCACTAAGCAGCATTCCTCGACCCTGGAGTCTTACCTTATCAAGCCAGTTCAGAGAGTGCTCAAGTACCCTCTGCTGCTGAAGGAGCTTGTATCACTCACAGACCATGAGAGCGAGGAGCACTACCACCTGACAGGTAAGCTAGGATGGGCCTGCATGCCCACGAGCACACTTGTTCTCCTGTGTACAGGTGTGTTCTGAATCATTTGTCGCTACTGTGACCGCTCATTGCAGTTACGGCATTCACAGGTGAAAGTAGCTTGATATGGCCATCCCATTAGATTCTATAGTATCCTTTGGTAAAAATGATCTCAGTGGGAAGTCCCAACGTCCTCTGGTAGGGTGACTCAAGCTACCTTCTTAAGAGTTAACCCAAGCTCAATGGGCTGGGTAAATGAACTGATGTCCTGCTAGTAAACAGTGCCATCTGAATTGAAAATCAGACCTCTTTTTCTATCACTTGCACAGTGGTGGTTGCTGACCTGCACTGACATGGGCTGCACAAGGCGCCACCTTGTGGTTTTCTGAGAACTCAGCTCTGAAAGGAAGGGCTCAGCGTCGGCTTATGCTTCCGTCGCAGGTGCTGCTGTGGTATCAGCTGTGAAGTCTGACCTTACTGGCCTGCAGTGCACTTTAACAAAAACACAGACCCACAGCTTGAGAGAAGGGCGTCCATTAGGGAGATGCTTCCCTTGGACGGGAGGACCTGGGAGGTCCAGTCAATCCATAACATTCCTGTGGAGACAAACATTTATTTATACAGCTTAATGTACTGATTAATAACAATGAGACAAGAGAAAATTAAACATGTTCTTCCATGACAAACATACCTTGGGCCTTAGAAGCAATGAAGACAAACTTTTTTATATGAAAGTTAAATTGTACAAGTCATCAAATTATGATAAGTACTGAAGCAGAGTATGAGATCATTTTGCATTATAGTGATCTTTCTAAGGCCTGTTTAAAAACTCCCTTTCAAACCACCCTCCTGACTCAAATACTGAATATGGAGGGCAAAGTGTAAAAATAACTGAATTTTTCAGGTGAACTGAAATTCTGCTTACTGACTTTGACAGAATCATTTTGTCCCTCTTATAAACTATAAACATGAAGTACAAATGCAAAGATTTTTCTAAGCAGTTGTGCTTTCAAAGACATCTATAAATCCTAATTTAAAAAAAAAAAAATCATTGTGGTTCCAGTTCTACTAAGTCACTCCAGAGAAGCAGAATTCAAGAGCAGATATTTTGAGGCAGCGTGACTTGAATTGAATTCTTGCTCTGCCCCTTCTGTCTGGAACTCTCGCAAAACACTCTGCACCTCTTTACAAAAGCTTTTCCTCTTCTATAAAATGAGATCAGTTAGGTCATTAAGTCATTTGTGCAGATAAAAGAGGCACATAATACTAAGAAGGAAGTGGTGACAGAGTGTTAGCTACTTTACAGTTTCTTCATTTCAAAGGGAATTGGAGGTGGAAGATAATTTGTTGTCCTTTGTGACCACAGGGGCACAATGGGCTGTGAGGAGCTACGTGTGGCTGCTGTTGGTGAGGAACAGATGAGTCCTGGTTTGAATCTTAAGCTCTTAGTCACTTCATTCTTGTGGCTTATTTTGGCTAAGGGGTATAGTCCATGGGCACCTGACCCCAGGGGAGCTCGCCATGGCAGAGAGGCACAGTGGAGGAAAAGCTGTCCAGGAGGCAAAGCGGGTCAAGGGAGGAGCCAGCCAG
>NW_004524600.1:2344688-2386651 GCF_000260255.1 Octodon degus
AGTCTGGGAATCAGATACAGCACGCTGACCCACGGCAGATGCTAGCACAGGCCTTTGGATGAGCACCGACCCATGGGCGAAGTGTTAGTGAAATGGAGCTGCCGATGAGGCACACCTCACATATGTGTCCATCAGGGTGCACTGAGACAAAACGCATTCACCTTGGTGTTATCAGTCATTATACAACCATCCACCCCAGAGTTGCCACATCTTTATTTCCTGTCTTTACAATCTAGGTAACAGAACTTTCCATGGGAGAACTTCTGATGCACTCTACAGTCTCCTGGTTGAATCCATTTCTTTCTCTAGGAAAAGCCAGAAAGGACCTTGAGCTTACGGTATTTGGTTAGTATTCCATTCAAAAGAACATACCTTAAATGAGCCTGGCAACAATGAAGTTAACTGGCCTTGCTAGATTTCCAGGTGTTAGAAGAGATGCTGTGGTGGCCAGTGACTTAACCTAGCCTGCCTGCAACTAGCTAAAACACAGTGGCTTTGCATACTCATTGTCTTGTTATTCCTTCTGCTGCTTGACTCAGCCCAAGAGTAACAGCAGCAGATCTCCACAGGCTATCTGGACACTTGGTATCTTAATGGGTTGCTATTATGCAAAAATCTAATTCTCAGTGGGACCTGGGATTGGAATCATAGGTATGTAAAGATAGTGTATGGTCACAGATGTATACCATAATCTCAACTTTGAGTAAAACAAAAAAGTAGTTCTAGGATCATTTAGAATAGAATTTCTTCATAGAAGAAACAAAACAGAAAAGTACTCTGTATTCACCACAATTTTTGGTATAATGGGGCTTACAGATTTAGAGATTCATAAATTTGAAGAGCTTTGTTCAGTAAGACATTCTTTAACCCTGGAAGAATTTGTATAAAATAAAATTTTTCTTCCCTCTTTTTCTTTCTTTAGTTTTTAAGAGAGCTGTCATACTGGTTTATAAAGAAAACTGCAAACTGAAAAAGAAACTGGTAAGATGACTTACTTTTAATTAGAGCACACTTTCATGGCTGTCTCTTCCTGTAACACTGGACTGCAGAGCCTGTTACGTACCCTGACTGTTGGTATTCTGAGAGGACAACCAAATCAAGTTACTCAGAACATCTCTGAGTCGCTCCACAGAGGGACCATATCTGCTTTTAAGTAGATGTACAAATACTCATGTCAGTCCTACGCAGAAAAGTATTTTATGGCCCTCAAAATGCCCATGTTGTTGCAAACTTGGAAGAATCTGTGTAACTCTGGTTTTCAAATACCTTTTACCTGGACTCAAAACGAACCAACCACAAAGTCTGAACCAAACCCCCAAGTCATAGCTTAGCTCTGGATACCAACAATCAGCAGTAACAGGAGAACATGGATACTGCTGCCTAGATACCTGGGAACTGGGACACTCTGAACCATGACCCTGGCTTTCCCCACCAACCCGGGAGGTCTTTGAAAACTGAGCACACATCTGATTCACTGTGCTGTGACTGCCCATGCCGCTGCATGGATCCCTGAACACAGGAAGAGATGAAGTTTCTATTTGCTGTGCACAGGAGCTTCCTTAACCTTTTCTCTGGGGCCTTGCACCTTTCAGCCCTCCAATTCCCGGCCTGCACACAGCTCTGCTGACCTGGACCCATTTAAGTTCCGCTGGCTGATCCCTATATCTGCACTGCAAGTCAGACTGGGAAACACAGCAGGTAACTTTTGCAGTGCAAGTATTTTAAGAGACTTATTTGAATTGTAGAATAAAGATGTAGAAAGACTAGGGGGGTAAAAAAAAGACTAGGGGATTGTTTTTGGCGTCTTTTATTATAGGCAAGGAAAGTGAAGGTAGGAAAGGTTGTTTTGATGTTTCGTGAAAAGTTTTTGAGAGAAACAAAATACCAATGCACAGCTTTTCTTTCCCAATTACCGCCCTTCATTATTTCATCTGTGTAATCAGTAGTTTTCAAAATTATTCTAATTTTCTTGATTCTTTAAATTTGTTGAAGATTGAAAAATTTAATATTTTACCATTAAATAACAGAAAATTCCTTGAGTATAGCACATGATATTTTAAAAGGGTTTGATCCTAAAAAAATATTCGGAGATGTTTCCAGAATTATGATGTTTGAGACTTCAATTTTCAGCTTCATAAGTGTTCTTAACCATGCATTTTGGCAAAGTTGTAAACTCCTTTGTTTCATTTTTTTTGATGCAGGGACAGAAAATAATTCCATATGGGAGCTGATCCATATAAAGTCGGAAATAGAAGGACGGCCAGAAACCATTTTTCAGTTATGTTGCAGGTATTTCCGAGTTGTAAAAATTAAAACTAATACAAACAGGGATCTTGATGCTTTTTTTTTTTTTTTTTTTTTAAGAGAGTTTTATGCTCCCCTGAATATTAATTTGGTCTCCCCTTGCCCTAAAAGCATGTGTCAGAGTCTAGAAGAATACATCAGTTAGATGTATGTATCCAAATTTTGGACCAAGCACTTTTTGCTGCTTCTCTAAGTGATGAAACCCCAGGTACAGAGGTTGGAAAACTGCTGCTGATCTAGTCTAGGATCTGCAAGGAAGCGCTGAGAAAGGTGATGCCTCACGGGCATCAGGGATGGTACCATGCTGCTTTCCTTTCTCCTACTAGTGACAGCGAGAGCAAAACCAACATTGTTAAGGTGATTCGTTCTATTCTGAGGGAAAACTTTAGGCGTCATATAAAGTGTGAATCACCCCTGGAGAAGACCTGTAAGGATCGCCTGGTACCTCTCAAGAACCGAGTTCCTGTTTCAGCCAAATTAGGTGAGAATTTTGCTTTTATTCAAGAATTTTGTGTTTATTCAAGAAAATTAGGTTTCTTAAAAGAGTATATACTCTTTATAATGTAGCGGTGAGCTATTTCTTGTAAATCATCACAAGGTAACTATTTTTAAGAGACCTAAATATTCCTCTTGCTCCTACTCTTATAAAGTATATCTACATCCACCACCTCATCTTTTTTTTCTCTCACAAGCTGACAGAGGCCAGACTTGGTATCTTATTTCTTTCTTCCACTAAGGATGTACATGAGTCCAGGGACTTTATTTTACTGCAGTGTCCCCAGGGATCTGAACACCACCAGGCATCTAGTTCAATACAATTGTTCCCTCATATTCAACTGCTTTGGAACTCACTGAATTTGGTACTTGACCCATTTTTGGCATGCAAGTTTTATCCCGGCCCTTGTTTGGTGGTCCACCCGTAAGCTGGCACTTGTGGGTATGGACTGCCTTGTGATTTGCTACCTTTCCAGCCGAAGTAATTTGTTTGGTACTCATTGTGCCTTCCAAAATCAATTAATGATGAGAACTGAAATGCCACTGTACTTAATGAATTAAGATCAAGAAACTTCATACTTGCATTTAATAAGTTGGCAAGGAATCATTTCAGGCTATGCCATTCTTGAACTTTCTGCCTGTTTCTACAAGGTCGGCTTCAGTTTTGGAAATTTTTGTATTAGATGTCTTATCTTTGTTCTTGATTTTAGTCTTAAGCATATAACTTCTTTTTGACCATACTCTGACCTCTTCATATGTGTGTAATTTTTTTTCTTTTGTTGAAATAAGCTATGGTTCTCAGAACTAACGTGCTGCTATTCTCTACAAAAACACTAAAATTAAGAGTGCCCTTTTCCCCTTCAACCCAAGGGAACAAAGTTAAACGCAGACACAACTACACACACACACACACACACACACACACACACACACACACACACACAATGTTATTAACACTCCAAAAGTTGGCTGGAAATTCTAGCAGTAACGGTTCTCATGAAAGAAAAAGAACAAGATAAGAAGGTATGCATAGACATATGGTGCATAGACATATGGTAACCTTATCAGATTATACAGTAGTTTAATAAAATAATGAAATGTAGATTTTATTAGTGATTAACTTCAATTTACTCCCTGGAAAAATAATCCTACCCCTTGAGGTAGTTCATAAATAATGATGCTCTGGGGATCTAAAGATACCAAGCTCCTTCAACATATGCTTTCAAATAAAGTTATGTAAAAAACTGCTATGCTTGCAGTTTTTGTTTTTGTCCAAATGCCAGCATAGATGGTAATTAAAGTCAGATGACAAAATTTTAAGTGGTTAACATGTTAAATCTTATGCCTGTGGGCTGGCCTGATAGTTCAGCGGATTAAAGTGTCTGCTAGGCAGGGCATCCCAGATCTCCAGCGCGTGCAGTGCCGGCCACGCCCCTGGGGCATGCCAAGAGGGCAATTGAGACTGGGTATGGTTGCGCATGCCTATAATCCCAGCGCTTGGGAGGCTGAAAACAGGAGGATCACTATGAGTCCGATCTGTGTAGTGAGACCCTGTCCTAAATACAGAAATGACACGATGTAAGCTGTGTGTCACCCAGGGAAATGTGCTTCTCTTTGCAGCATCGTCCCGGTCTCTCAGAGTCCTCAGGACCTCCTGCAGCAGTGAGTGGCCCAGTGAGGGCAGCAAGGCCAACTCACTGGACTCGGACGAGTGCAGCCTGAGCAGCGGCACCCAGAGCAGCGGCTGCTCTGCGGCCGAGAGCAGGCAGGATTGCAAGAGTGCAGCTCCTGCAGTGGGCGACCCTCCTGTGGGTGAGCCCCCTGTGGGCTTGGCAGAATTTCCTGACAGTGTCATCAAAGAGAGTGATATTCTGAGCGATGAAGAGGAGGATTACCACCAGACTCTGAAACGGAGCAGCCCCACCAAGGACATTGAAATTCAATTCCAGAGACTGAGAATCTCCGAGGGGCCTGATGCCCACCCTGTGGAGCAGCAGCCTGGAACGGGGGTGCATGAAGGCCCGAACGTGGAGCAGCCCAAGCTGGTCCGGGCCCATTTCTGCCCCATTAAACGAAAGGCGAACAGCACCAGGAGGGACAGAGGAGCTCTGCTGAAGGCGCAGACTCGTCACCAGTCCCTTGACAGCCAACCTGAAAATATCAACATTGACCTCAATTTTGTTCTAGAGCGAGAATTCAGTGTCCAGAGTTTAACTTCAGTTGTCAATGAGGAGTGTTTTTATGAAACAGAGAGCCATGGAAAATCATAGTACAATTCCATCCAGATAAGGGTTACACTGCTCACTTTTTAAACTGGTGGTAAAGTGAAAATTGCAGAAAAACTATTCATCATTGGTTTTGTGCAGTATGCATTTTCCCACAAAATTGTTGTAAAGATTTAAGTTATTTTAATTTATTGTGGATCAGAAAACTAGATTAAACTTGTCAGAATCTGTAAATTACTTAGTTTGTATCCCTTTTGAGCAGGTATCAAAATGATTTAGAATCCTGAAAACTACATTCTAATTTTAAGTTATGTGGAAAAATGATGGCGAAGTTGTGATTAATAGCTTTCAAAAGGATCATTTTTGTTTTTTCAATCCTCTGGGCATTTTCTTTGGGCTGTTTTTGCTTTATTTAAAATATATTTAAATTATTTTAATGTGGATTGGGGTACAATATGCAGATAGTTCATTTTTGTAGGGTTGTAATAGAGGCTGTTTATACTAAACATGTCATATCTATGTAGTATATATATTAAATGCTTGTACTGTATCTTATATTTATTTTCTCTACCAAGCTGTACAGTAAAAGGAACATAAGTCACCTGGTCACTGGTATTTTATTGTCATTCTGCAAAAGTAAGTGCACACAGAAGCAGCTCACACTGGGATCAACCTGTCTGGTCAAGAGCCCCTAAAGCGGCACCTCAAGTCCGTAACTCCCTTCTTTCTCTTTTGCCTGCGATTTGTCTTTCTTTTGCTTCAGCTCCTCTCTAAAGTTATAACCAAAAAGCTGTGGGTCTTCATCACACATTTTTCTGTATATGTCACAGAGGCTCCTGAAGTGCAGAATCGAGAGCTGGGTGGGCCGAAGAGTGGGATCTATGTCTGCCAACTGCAACAGTCTCGCCGTGCTTTCTAGGCGCCGAGCTTCGGGGAATAACATGCTGAGGGAAAGGGGAAAATCAGCATTCACTTAACTTCTGTGACTCACGGTGCTGTCTCCTACTCTCAATTGAAAATGACACATGCAGTTCCTGGCAGTTGTTCCTTGAGGGTGTGGCAGCAGCAGTGGCTGCCGGAGCCTCTTGGGTTACAGCACAGGCACCAGGAGTGACCCACTGGAGGCAGAGCTAACCCGACTCACAGGGTGTGTCCACAACAGGAAAAACTTTGCAGCACTGATGCATTCTGCTTTAAGGTAAGTTTAAAGAAATAGCTGCTCAGTTGAATTCTTGTAGAAATGTGTATCACCTGTCTTGCATTTTATTTTGGTGTTGTGGAAATTTTTTTTTTTTTCCCTCTGAGTGTCCCTATGTAGTTTGGGCTGGCCTTGAACTCACTATGTAGTCCAGGTGAATCTTGAACTCACAGGGATCCTCCTGCCTCCACCTCCTGAATGCTGGGATTAAAGGCATGTGCCACTACACCCAGTTGACTTTCATTTTGATAAAGCTGTATTATTTCTTATGTAACCAATCTCTAATTTTGATTTCCTAATTTGTACCTTTGGGACACTGCCACAAAAGAGTGCCCTGTTTATCAAAATTACAAAATAGCTGATATGAAAATACAAAGTTATTTTATTTTCAAGCATGTCCCAATCCACCTTAGTTGGAATTAGGCAATTTCTAGCTCTTCCTCAAAAATGAAAAAAAGTAAATATTTTTAATTGATTTAGTCATCAAAGAAGCCACAACAATGAAACTAAACAGTACTTTTTGCTCACACTCTGTACAGCTGTTTGTCATAATAAGAATTAACAGTAGGTCGGCCAAATAGCTCTGAATTAAAACACCTGTAAGCAGGCATGGGGCTGGGGATTGATCCCTTAGCCTGTGGTGCTGATCCCATCCCATGGGGCAAGCTGAGATGGCTTCTGAGACTGGGTGTGGTGGCACATGCCTATAATACCAGCTCTTGGGAGGCTGTAAACAGGCAGATCACTACAAGTCTGATCTAGTGAGACCGTGAACACCCTGTAGACCCTTCCCTAAAATACAAAAAACAAAAAAACAGTAAGCTAAGACTTAACACCCACCATATGAAATCTTCAGGAAGTTTTATAGTTGTAACTTTACAAAACAGCTGCTTAGCCATATCTGAAATAATATCACATGATACAAGGTCATTTCCCATCCCCATAAAGAGAAGTCAAATAGAGCTATGTGTGGAAGTCTTAGGAAATGAGAAAAGTTGCTGTGAAGCTAGATATTGACTACATAATATGGAAGTCCTTTATGCTTTTCTTTCTTAAATAGGCCAGTTGGGTCTAAGTAAACATTCTTTACACTCTCACAACTCACAGTAGGGCTTACAGAGGTGCAAAGGCTTTAAATTATTATGCTGTTGTGCTCCTGCTGTGGGTGGCACATGCCCATGCAAAGTAAGGAGTAGAACAGAGGAGCTCTGGGCTAAGTGAAAATGCCTGTAGGAAGACTGCTGTCATGTTGTTTTGGAAGCTCAGAAGTTATGTTTATTTCTTAGCTAACAGGTGCATAATCACAGCTAACAGGCTGTACTTGTGTGTCTCACTGCCAGGTGGCTTAATCCACTGGTGGGGTACATGTATAACTGTTCCATGCATGATTGGTCCACTTTTAGCACCAGTGGTATAAGATGCCCACTGAGACATGCACATACCTCCTGTGGTACAAGCCACCCAAAAGGACATCATGGACCACCAGTGGTTCACAGCGGCCGGATGATGTTAAAGACTTGGTAACTCAGCACAGAACATGCCTTGTACAAAGTTACCTGAATCCATCTAAGGGTGACTGAGAAGTGGCCTCTTTCATACAGGTCAGCACGAGCCATGAAACTATTTTCAGTTGTACTCTGGACCAAACCAACACAACTTGCAGGTGGCATTTCAGGTGGTTTCGCTTATCCTCAGTGGTAGGCAAGTTTTGCCCATCACAAGATCTTAACTAATTTATGTTTAAGAGTCACAAGATGAAAAAGGAGAAGGTAGCAGTCTTACCTCAGGCCTCGGTGGCAATATTTCCTTCGGAATTGAAATGCATTCTGAACGACTTTTTCCACCAGCTTGAATGGCTGCTCTATCTTGGGCTGTATCAAAGGCATGAAGTGCACCACACCAACGTCCACCTTCAACAGAAACAAGTGTGTATCACTGTGGCATAATGAAACAATTCATCTTTGAAAATCACACGAATATGGGCTGTTAAGAAGAGTTTTGACAAATGTACTTTTCTTTGTGCTTGTTTCCTGTTCCCAGGCTGCATAAGAGGCTATGTTTTGGATTTGAGGTAGCTCAGAAACCCCAGCTGGCTGTACCTACTCCATAATGACATCCACTAGCCCTGGACCTGATGATCACTTAATTTTAAAATGCAGTTTTACAGTGGCCTTTTGCCATGCACTGAAATGCTCATTAAAGTTAGGAGGCACATAGTAGCATTAAGACATTTTAGCATTGAGAAAGAAAATAAGCTGCAACAGCAGTTCTGACTATAAGGCAGACCTTCAAAGCAGAAGGCAGACAGCCCCCTGGGACCACTAAGTGCTAAAATCTGGAAAGAGAATCAATCAGGATACCACCTATATTTGGTACAGACACCAATTACTCAGCTGGGCTGAATTCATCTACATGGTCTTCCACAGAGCTACATCTCTTTCTGGAAGCAATGCTACATGCTCCAGGAGGGACAGGCAGCACTAAAACTGAAAGATTTGTCACTGTTTAACAATATTTATGTTGCTAGCAGCTGCTGAGATTTTTAAAATTATATGAACATAAAACGTTTCCTGTTTCACCTTTCTGTGGAAGGAGTTAGTCTGTGAATGGGTGACAGTGGGAGAAGCACATACACCAAATGCTGAAGTGTGTGACATATCTGGTAAGAGATTTATGACCAGCTTTATCCCCCAAATGGGCTCACATTCAAAGGAAAAATACTGAAAAACAAAGGGAGAAATGGAGTCTAAACAGTTCTGACAGAGACCACCATGACTTGGAAAACGGGAAGTTTCCCCATGACAGACCAAAGCACTGGTCTCCAGGAAGTGTTAAATTTGCTATTTGGAATGTCATTTTCCAAAGGCTAGGAAGGTGCAGTGATTTAGGCAGTATGGCTGTTCTGTTGCTTTTCAAAATGTTTATTTAAAAAAATCCCATACAGGTTACTATTTCTTCTGAGATTTCTCAAAATCCATGTGGCTATATAATTCCTTATGAAAACGGCCGGTAACACATGAAGATGGGAGAGGACTGTTTTTATTTAGGGTAGAGGAAAAACAATAGCCTATGCTGTGGGACCTGGTGGACAAGCAATGAAAATGACCAAATACATGTTGTGCCTCAGGGAGCCACATGGGCTCCTGAAAGCTGACAGTGCTCTTCATGCAGGGGTGACTCGCCTCACAGGCCACCCTTACCCGCTCTGATCTTGTCCCCAGAGTTTTAAGTCACTGAAGTTGCACCTACTGTGGATACACTGCAAGCCTGAAAACACAGGGATGCGAGGGAGGTTCCACATGGGAGGGCAAGAACTACCAGTGGAAGACGCCTTTCTTCACCAACAGTGCCTCCAAATGTCCCCTACTTTTATGGAAGATTGTATGGTGAAACAGTGGTTAAGAACAGTAACAATCTAAATACAGTGTTAAATGCTCTTGATGACCTTTCAAACTGAGTTCTATGGTTTCCTTAATCAGTTTCTTCAAATTTAGTAATTAAGTATTTCCCATAGGAATCTAAGAAGCCAGAACTTTCTTCAGACTTGAATAGTACACACTGGACAGATTTAGGGGTCTTCTGAAAACTGGTGGTCACAGAGTAGACAGGAACTAAGGAAGACAAGAGATTGTGAAGTGAGTTTGGGCTTCGGGATGAGGAGTCCTACTGTAGGGAAAAAAGGTGGTTTCCTGTTTCACCTTTCTGTGGAAGGAGTTAGTCTGTGAATGGGTGACAGTGGGAGAAGCACATACACCAAATGCTGAAGTGTGTGACTTCCCACTAACCCTGAAGTGCCTACCCTCATGCTTCTGATTTGAAATGTCTTTGAGGGCTCTGGGGTTTTCCTCTCAACTTCTCTCCTTCTCTGGTTCCACTCACTTTCTGAGCTTCCTGGCATTTGTGTGTCTGTAGCTCATTCTGCCACCACTGCAGCTCATCTTCTGTACCTTGTCCAGCCCCTTCTACCACATGACACAGTCAACTCTGTCAGGAATTCCAGAGTCACCAGGAGTGAGCAGCCTGCAGGTCTCCTGATAAAATTACGTTCCAGTAAACTAAGGCGTAAGATAAAATTTAATCCTTAAGCAACCCTAAAACCATGAAAACTGACAAAACTCTACATGATGTCCAAGAATTGCTGAGACCAAAGGCGGAACTTCACACATGGGTGTGATCTTTCTTCAGCACAGAGTCTGTCACTTCTGGCTTCCCTGGATTTTAAAATACAGTCTTGTCTTTATTTGCCTGATTTCAGTCCTTTAAGATATAGTTGGTGCTTGCCAGTACAAGTAATTACTAACTTGTTTTGTTTACATTTCTGTAGGTTGAAATCTACATAGCAGTAACCTATGCAAACTATTGCAGAAGAATTTCAAGTTAGAATTCAATTCTGATACCCAGTTAAATTATCTAACACTGTATTGCAGCTAAAAGAAAATGTCTTAACACAGTACTGTACTACTTGGTGGAGGACTCTAATACTCAGTGGCAAAAAAAGCTCAGCCAGTCAGGTTTCCTGATACAGGGAGAAGGGACCCTTCAGTTTACCCTTTCCTCAAATCCTTCCCCCAAACACATTTGTTAGAATTACTCTGAATGATGGAGACCACTGACTCTAGAACCACAGGGAGGCTGCTTAGTAACTATGGTAACAGATACAAAAGTGCTTTTTACTTATAATTGAATGCTTAAAATTATAGCCATTATTTTTTGAGTATAAAGTCTATTAAAAGGTTAGATTCTCCCAAAAATAGATACAAAAGGAAATAGATGCGTTTAAAATATTCCAGCTTAATACTGCCAGCCCCTTTCCAAACTCTGTACATATACCCAAATGACCTAGTAATATTCCAAATTAAGAATATATAATTAAGTTTTTGCCTCTCTGACTTGTCATAATGTCAGCACTGTACCAAACTGACTGCTCCTCCATGGCATCAGCCTTGGTTCTGACAGGCCCAGGACCCACCTTCTCTAGGCCAGTGTCTAGGATATGACTATCAGCTCAGAGCATCACTCGACTCAGAAGTGACCAGGGGCAAGAATCACATCTTAGACACCAGAACTCAGACCTGTAGGATGATGCATTGACCACAATGAAGAATATACAACCTAGTTACTGATCACAAGCTGAAGAGGTAAATCACTGCCACACACACACACATAAGTGAAACAGACTATATTCTCAAGATGATGATAAAGACAAACCAGAAGCAAGAAAAAAGGGTTAGAAAATTACCTTTTAACCAGACAACATACATGCATAAGTGAGAAACAACAGAAGGCATGGTAAGAAAAATAGGCTACAAGGAATACTCATCATAAGGGGCCACAGATGGGCTCCCAGTTCAGAATGTCATGGACAGATTTGGGTGGTCAGGAATGGGAGGCATCTGCCTGGTTTGGAAGGCTGTTGGCTGCATGTGGAGGAGCACAGGACAAGGATTTGGGAGAGTCACACTCTGTCAGGTGAAGGTATAGGTATGATAAGCACTCTGGAGATCTTCAAAGATCTACACCAAGCTAGTAACAGTCTGCATTGGGGCATTTCAGGCCTTGGAGCTGTAATTTCTCTAGGTGAGGATAACAGGGTGGCAGGTTATCCATGCCTAATGACGTGATAATTACGTTTCATAGGAAACTTTAAAAAAAATGTAAATATAGATAAAATTACTTAGAATTGGTTTACCTTGTCTATAATCTCTGACCCAAACCCAATTCAAGGACAGAATTTCAGGTGCAAAAATTTGAAAGCACCCCAGGTATTACAAATCAATGTATTCTGTAAAGATTTACTATACTCTCAGTAGCTAATTATGTTTACAATATGTAGGTTACTGTAAGCATTCTAATTTCTGCAGAACTTTTTCACTACCTTTTTCTTCTATACATCTTTGGTTTCTTCCTTCTTACAATCATGCCAACAGATCCTGGGCAGTCAGCATTCCTTTGCAGAGCACAAGCAGTGGGAAGAACTGGACCTGAGATGAAGAGTGAGCATGAGTAGCAGTGTGAAATGGCACTAAGCAATGCACTGGTGAAGGGAAGCGATGAAGTTTTTTTACTGTGTATTTATGTATGTAAATACATGTATGAGTATGAAAATTATGCATTTAGTAATAATATGAATCAGTTACTCCTGGTCCAGAGGTGAAAAAAATTCAAGGAAGCACGTACTTAATGCTGAAGATAGTAGAAGAGGAATAAAAATTAAAAAACGGATTGGAATTTCCTCTGTTTCACTTAATCTAGAGTTTCTGGATGATCCTGGGGGAAAAGGCTCTTTAAAGTCTTCTCTATTATGCCCTAGGTGTGTGGAGCACAGCAACTAAAGTTCCCAGTGTGACTGTCCTGGGCATGTGCTGTGATAGTCCTGGGTTTTTAGGAGCTACCTGAAGAGCCTTGGAGCTGCCCTGCTGGGACCTCAGTGTGACAGCATACTGGACAGGTGTGACAGTTTGGCCCCTAGTTTTGCAGGTCCAGAAAAACTCCAGAACTCACAACTATCAGCCCTTACAGATGGTTTCAATCTGAATAAACTCTCAAAAATACTTAAAAAAATGCTACTGCTATACTATCAAAAGAAACATAGATGAACATGGATGTAAATATATTCACAAAGAGCCACAACTGTCAAAGGACTAGACACTACCATCTGTGATATGCCTACTCGGTACATCTATTTCCTGTAGTGGCGGATTTTACTATTATTGTGGTTGCACTATGCCAGGGATTCAGTGTGGATATAGTCATAATGGCTACTGGCCACAGCCTGGGAGACTGAACTGTGTATGCAGGGGACTGGGTTTCTGAATGATGTATCAGCACCATAGCAGCTCTTTTGATGATGTTTTTCTCAATCATATGTGTCAATGCTATCCTGTTCTGTCATCCTCTCCTGTTTCTGACCTGAAAGACTTTCTGCCTTTTTAAAGGTGAAAAGGATGGCTGTCATCTTTTACAAGTTGACTCTACTATTTTTTGGCAGAACCGGGGATTGAACTCAGGCCCTTGCGCTTACCAGGCAAGTGCTTATTCTACTGAGCTATCTCCCAGGCCTCTTACTCTACTGGTTTAATTCATGGCAGTCTAGGGGGTGGGAAGAAGATGTTACCATTCTCCTTATCTATCACCAGAGTTACAACAATGAATAGGAGAAACACTTCCTAGTAATTCTTAGTTCTCTAATTTGGCAAAATCACAAAGTCCATAGGAAGCCACCCAGGAAGATCCTAGAATGAGGACTAGGGACAAGATGAAACAGACCAGCTAGGTAAAAGAGCATAGTCCAGGAGAGGCCTGGACAAAGTTGACTGCTCACAACCTCAGATAAAGCAGCAATGAAGACCAGTCAGAAGATGCTTGGCTCTTCCAAGAGACACATAAAGAATATGCTAGGGCAATAACAACAATACATATGGATGCTATGTATGAATTTGAAAACACGCAATTACAATACAAATGTTGCCACAAAATTCAAAGACAATACTTTAAAGTTATGTAGTGAAGATACACAAAAACAATCCTCACAATCCCTTCTCACAGGAATAAAAAATAAGGTAACAAATAGCAGAGTAAATGAAAACGAAGCCTACAGGTATAGACACATAATTGCTTTGCTATGAAAGGCAACAAAACCAGTAAGGCTTCCTAAAACATTTAAGAACACAAATTAAACCAAGTAATATTTTTCACTTATAACGGTCTTCACTATTAATAGCTCATCTACAAACTACCCACTTTAGAAATTAAAGTCTTTAGGCTAGCCTACAGCATCACATCAAAGTGATCACAGAGATGGAAAACAGATCATGATCTGTCAGTGCTCAGAACAGATACTGTTTGTTCATTTCCTAACACTGGGTCACAAGTCAGGTCACCTTAAAATTGTGGGACTAGGATAGGTAACAACCTTACTTTGAACTATCATTTTCAAGGTTGAAGAGACAATTTTTAAAAATGTTTTACATAGAACCTCAACTTTTCAGTACAATTGGGCAGCATTTGGAAAAAAACAGAATCACTTGGCATGCTCCTAGACTAAATTTAATCCCAGGCCAACCGGTAAAATGCTGGAGCCCAAGCCTAAGTGTTGGGGATTTTCCAAAGCTACAGATGTGTAGGTACTACATGACACCTAAGATCTAGAGCCAAACCTCAGCTGCTTCCCTTACTGAACACTCACTGTTGCTTGGGAAAGCATCACAATCAACTCAGACCTTCCTGACTCAGTCTATGTAGTGGGGACGATAAGCCCTGCAGCGCCCCGAAGCCAGGCCCTACCTTTGCCAGATGCAGCCCACATGGAAGGCAAAAGCCAGATGCACATGCTTCAGCCCCACTGGTAGCTGGAAATGGCCAAAGGAAGTGGTTTTCCAAAACGGCATGTTAAAACAAAATGGCGTGTGTGAGAGCTTTCTGATGAAATGTTTTGAAACGGCCTCTTCCCTTATCTTTTCACCAAGAACACATATATAATCCTGGACTCCACTCATAGCCAAGAAAAATCAAGAGCTCAGCTTGAAGGAACAGAAAGGCAGAATGAGTTAGAATGCTGAGGAGTTTTAAAGGATAGAACAAGTGCTGATGGCTGACTCTCAAAACAAGTGTCCTAATAATTTAGCCTATCACTAGCCAGATGTTCCATGGCTTCTTGAAAATATTCTAAACAGATTAAGCCCAAAACTACTACTAAGCATTTCAAAATGTAGGGTGCCAATACGGACTGGAAATGATGATGATAGTTTGGTTTCTTTTTTGTAGACTGCATATGATCTTAACTGCACTAGGCATACTGGCTTGTTATCTCTAGCATTTGTGAACACCTCGGTCTCCCATCCATCTTCTGCACAACACTGCGTTCTACAGTAACCTAGCTCTATTTCACCTCTTCTATTACAACATCCTCCCAGAGTTAGTCTGCCTTCAGCCTTGACCTCTTTAAATGCATTCTCCATGCATGGTCTCTAGTGGTGGCTTTCAAAGTCCTTATTAAAGAAAATGCCATCCAACTGTTTTCCCTGGTCCTCAGGGATCCTCTTAGAGGTAGCACCCTTGTCCCATTGTCTCCAGGCTGCTACAAGTGATGAGAAGTTGAATGACAAAAGAAAATGCTTCATAAACCATCAGGCTTTATACTGAAGTATGGAATTGATGTTTTTGTATACTGCCCAGTTAAAATGATTTTTTTAGAAGGAAAAGAAAAGCTATTTGAATATGCAGGTTAGCAGCACTAAGTAACACAACACATTATGGGTTTACATATAATTTGTTGTTAGAAATAAATGAAAATGTGTAAAAGAAATAAATTACCATACATGTCTTGATAAAAATGAACTTAGGCCAGAGTGAGAAGTAAACATTACCTATGAAGCTACAGTGATTCAGGGTTAATAGACTGTCCATGGTTCGCACAGACTCCCAGAGAAAGAAGTGGTCAGTAGGACAAGATGCAGACCCAGATGTACTCTTCAGGAAGTGGAGGCGGAACACGAGGGCTGCAGAGGGCTCTCAAAACTTGCACTGTTCTGGGTCTTGATGCTATTACAACAAATTGTTTCCTCTTGTCGTATCCGTGCTTCCTTGTAGCTTGGCTTTCTTATTTGTAAAGTGTGGATTCCTCTGCCCTCATAGGTTTAGACTGAAAATTAAGTATTACAGTGCCTTGGGCTTAGGCACAGTGAAGAGTTACGTTTTGTGTCACTGAACTGCAATGCCCATCAGAAAGCCAGGTGGCAGATAGAAACATGGCCTGGGCAGTCTGGGAAAGCGGGGGGGGATGGATGGATCAGGCAAGAGACTTAAATTAATGGGTCATACAATCTACTTAGAGACTTCAAAGATTTAATATTTTAGTGTTCGTATCATTACTAGGTAGTATGTTGATGCTTCTTTATTCTTTCTCTTCCTTTTCCCCTTTCCTTCTCTCTTTTTGGAATATTGAGGATTAATCCCAAGGCCTACACTGAGCTGGATCTCATCCTTTTCAAAGTGATTTTGAGGCAGAGTATTGCTAAGTTGTCCACCCGTCAAACTTAAGATCTTCCCACCCCAACCCCAGAAGTGCTGGGATCACAGGTATGTGCCTCCACACCCAGCCAGCATCATTACATGTCAACCTGCACTATTACACTTCCTTCTGCAGTGGTCTGAGCTGGGAGCAGGTCGGTCCCTCTGCCTGTTGCTGGTTAGTGTGTCTGCCCAGCAAGGAGCCAAACAAGCCAAGGTGCTAAAGGGACCTGGAGGGGTTCCTTCATTAAGGAAGCAGTAACAGCAATACTATTATTATTATGCCTGCAATTCAACTGTACTTCATTCAGTATTTATATATTAAACTTTGTTATTTTCATAAAATAAAAAGTCTATATATCAAAAGTATATTAAAAGGAAAATGCACAGAAATGAGATTTCTAAGAGAAAATCTTTAGGAGTATCTTACTAAATACCACATTTAGAAAAGAGAAAACAAGAAATATGATAAAACCTTAGAGTGTAACTTGTCCTATGAATGTTCCACAAGATAAGCAAATATAAACAAGCAATGTCTTTCAATACATGTAGTACATGTCAAATGTCACATGATCACAACTTAGCCAATAATTCTTCTCTCTCTCTCACTGTGGGATCGTGGGTGACTGTCTCCTAAAACCATAACTGTGGAAGCAATACTCCCAAAGTTACTCACAGAAACAATCATTACCCTGATTTCAAAACCAGAAAAAGACCCAAAAGAAAAAAGAGAACAAGAGGCCAATCTCTTTAGTGAACAGATACAAAAATCCTCAATAGAATACTGGCAAACAAGAATGGAGGACATCATCAAGAAGTTCATACCTCATTACCAAGTAGGATTCATTCCGGGGAATGCAGGGATGATTCAACATATGCAAATCAATAAAGATAATATAGCAATAAACAGAAGCAAGCACAAAAATCACATGATCATCTCAATAGACACAGAAAGAAGATTTGACAAAATCCAACATCCATTCATGATTAAAAAAAGCCCAGAAAAAATTATAGCAAGCCGGCATCTTGATCTCATAAAAGCCATCTATGACAAACCAACAGCAAACATTATACTAAACGGAAAGAAGCTGAAGGTGTTTCCTCTAAAATCAGGACTAAGCCAAGAATATCTGCTTCACCAGTTCTGTTCAGTATGAAACATTAGTCAGAGCGATTAGATGAGAAAAAACAAATACAGATAGAAAAGGAAAAAGTTAAATTGTTATTTGCAGATGACAGGATCTCATACTTAGATGACCTCCAAAACTCCTAGAATTACCAAATTCAGTAGTACAGCAGGATATAAAGTCAAACCTCAAAAATCAATAGCATTTCTGTACACCAATAGCAAACTCACTGAGAGAGACATTAGAGAAACAATACCTTTCATAATACCATGAAAAAAAAAGAAATACTGAGGAATTAACCCAACAAAGGAAATAAAGACCTGTGCAATGAAATACTCTGGAAAAAGAGATCAAAGAGGACATCAGAAAGTAGAAAGATACCCTTTGTTCCTGCACAGGAAGAACCAATATAGTAAAAATGGCCACACTTTCAAAACGGCTATCCAGATGTAATGCAATCTCAATCAATATACCAACTGTATTCCTTACAGAACTAGAGAACAATGCTAAAATTCCTATCGATCCAGAAAAAAACCCAGAATAGAAACAGCAACTGTGGGCATCACAACCCCAAACTCTACTTGTACTACAAAACTACACTGATAAAAACACCATGGTATTGGCAAAGAAAAAAGACTTGTAGGTCAGTGGAACAGAATACAAAATGCAGAAACAATTCCAGGAACACTCAGCTATATTATCTTTACTAAGGTGCCAAACACCTTTCTTGGAAAAAAGATAGCTTCTTTAACAAATGGTGCTGGGGACAGCAGTTATCCACATACTGAAGATTGACCCTAGACTCTTATCTTTCACCTGACAATAAACTAAAATCAAAATGGGTCAAAGATCTAAATATTAGAACACAATCTACTGGAAGACAAAAATAGGCAAAACACTTGAAGACGTAGGTGTAAGCAAAGACTTTAACTGAACCCTGGTGCACAAAAATAACACAAATCAACAAATGGGATCACATGAAACTAATAAGCTTCTGTATAGCAAAGGAAACCACCAACAGAGTGAAGAGAACATAAAGAATGGGAAAAAATTTTGTCACACACTATTCAAAGAAAGGATTAGTATCTAGAATATATGAAGAATGCAAAAAAATTATTCCCTCCCAAACTTAATGCCCCATTTAAAAAGTAAGCATCTCTAATGAACAGATACTTCTTAGATGATGAAATACAAATGGTCAATATACACATAAAAAAATATTTTACATCACTGGTCATATCAGAAATGCAAATTAAAATACACTGACTCTATCTCACCACAGAAAGAATGGCTACCATCAAAAAATCATGTGGGCCCAGGGAGATAGCTCAGTAGAATAAGTGTTTGCTTGGCAAGCACAGGGTCCTGAGTTCAATTCCCAGTAGTTGAAAAAAAAAGGAAATCAACCAACACCAAATGCTGGATGCAGCAGAAGGGGAGAATCCTCCTTTGTTGGTGGAATGTAAACTGGTACAAACATTATGGAAATCACTATGGACATTCCTTAAAAACTAAAACTATAAATGTCATTTGACCCAGCTATTTCCTTTCTAGGTGTCTTCCCAAAAGTTATAGACCTTGTCTTAGTCTTCTCTCGTTACTGGGACAAATACCAGACACTCCAAATGAAGGAAGGAAAGGTTTATTTAGCTCACCGTTACTGGAGGTTTCAGTCCATATTTAGCTGGGTCCAAAGTAGAGAAGCACACAGCAGAAAGCAACTTTTCATGGATGCAGCAAAGAACAAGAGCACAAAAGGAATAGCAGCAATAGTTCTAGCAGCTAACTTCTCTTTCCCCCTTACACTGAAATGCAAATTACCTGCCCCAGGGCAGGTGCAGCATCCACACCCACAATAATCAATCACAAACTCCAGAAGCCGCCCCAAGACTGCATGAGGCTTTGGGGGGACAACTATATACAAACAATAACAGACCTCATACCACAATGGTATATGCATACCCAAGTTTATAGCAACACTGTTCATAAATAAATAAATAAATTCATAGCTAAATCTTAGAAACATACTCCGCTATAAAGAATGATAAACTCGAAGCCTTTATATTGAAGTGGATGCCACTTGAAGATATACTCATAAGTGAAATAAACCAGACACACATATGTAAATATCGAATAGTTTCCCTAGTATAAGAACTCAAAAGAATACAAATAGAAAGGTATAAAACAACTATAAAGGAAAGCAAGAACTCGAGGACTAATTAAGAGAGGGAAAGGAGAAGAGCTAGGAAACATGACAGTGACAAGCCATATAGTTGTATGTAGAAGATGGGTGAGGCAATGATCCTGAGAATCTTCAGAAGATTTTTGAATCTAGCAGTTAATTGGAAAGATTCTCACCCTAACTATATATACTGACACTTGTAAACTAAGCAACTGCCCTGAAGATGGCAATTTGTAATAGTAGGTTCATGCTTGGAGTGCCTGTCCTTTTGGTCTTCTGAATACAGGCTGCTTATCATGACATGCCAGTTGCTGCTGTGCTGTCTCTCGGGTAGATGACTGTTCAAAAAGAAGGGGTGGTGAATGAAGGCAGGAGACAGGAAAAGGAATATTGTGGGACTGTCCTGCTTCAGGGCTGTATATGGTTAGATTTCTGGATTTATGTGTAAACATAAGTATTATATAATTCTTTATTCCTATTTTTAAAATATATTCTAATTTTCAAATACTTTTTCATCATATTCTATAGGGACTTAAAGTTCAACATATCAACACTTGATGAAAAATACCTGTTCCATGTTATGCCTAAGATGTTTGATATTCAGATAGATAGTGAGGTTAAGCTTAACAGCCTAGGTTGTATGGTAATAACAATAAACTTGTCTTCTGGAGGGTTAACAACCTAAGTTTGCAGACCAAAATTAGAGAAAAAGGAGGGCCGCAAGGAAAGCCAACATTTTGGCCCTAGCCTTCCAAGGTCAATTAAGACTCAGGACATAGGAGAACTTGTACTATAATGTCACTTAACTCAGTAGTGTCCCAAATTTTCTGATTAAGGAGATTATGGGGCCAAAGAGGAAAGTGATCGATGATGTAGAGTGTGCCTAAGGAGAGTCACATGGAGAGAAAACATTCTCTCCACCTTTACAAAGAGCACATTGGCCAAGCAATGGCCGTGACTCATCCACATGGCTGACACTGACAAAGGATCTACAATCTGAGGAACAGGATCTCAGGATAAATCCTGAGGGAATTTCACTGACCTTATCAGACCAAAAAGCTGCAACTCTTATACAGCAAATAACCACTAGGAAGAATGTATGCAATGTGTTAATTATTGAAACTGTCCTATCAATTTGGTTTGAAACTGTCTCATTGCTATTTGTTTCTCAATAAAAATATGGAAAAAAAATCACAGAAAGTCTTATACATTCTTTAACAGATGAATGGATAAAGAAAGTGCTATTTATAGACGGTGATATTTATATACTTTGTTATAAATAAGGATAAATTTGAGTCGTGTAGGAAAATGGATACACCTTCAGACAATAATGTTAAGTAAATCAAATACATAAGCTTAAGATATAACAAGGTTACTCTTATGAGAAACTCAGTATATAAATTGTGAAATAAAAAACAAAAAAGTTGTAATTCAGCATAGACAATGTAGCTAGAAGTGTACTCTGGTTTAGTACATGTCCTACTTGGTTTTTATTTATTTTTTTGTATTGTAGGGAAGGGTCTACAAGGTGTTCAGGGTCTCACTAGTAGATCCAACTCGTAGTGATCTGCCTGTTTACAGTCTACTAAGAGCTGGGATTATAGGCACAGACCACCACGCTGTCTCAATTGTCATCTCAGCATGCCGTGGGAGCAGGGCCAGCATGGCAAGCCTGGGGATCAAACCCCAGGCCCCTGTACCTGCTTGCAGGAGCTTTAATCAGCTGAGCTATTTCGCCAGCCCAGTCTGGCTGGTAATCTGTATGTATAATAACTATTTTTATAAGGACTTAGAAAATAAATGAATCTGATGCTGGCAAAAATAATTTTTGAAAAGGGAGGCTAAGAATAAAAAAAGAACTGAGATGTGTTGCGTCTCAATGAAAGTAATCATTATGTTTAGCAAACATGTACTAACAAACATTCATATTTAAAGGACATAAAATAATAAACATCTTCCAACACAGACAGAAGTTCAAAACTAAATTATAACTATATAATGAAAACAGAGTATTAAAAGAAAGCTTTTTTGTAGGCACTCAAATAATTCTTCCTCTGTATGCAATGACACAAAAGCACTTTTAGCTTTCAGGTTCTGACAAATCCTGTTGTAACAACAACTGCCTCCCTTCCCCGCCTCTCCTTTCTTAATTCTCCCACAGCTCAAAAAATGAGATGGAGAACCTGGTATTTATCTTCTAGCACCATCAGCATTTTTCACCTCTCTGATTTCTATGTGGCTCTTTATTTCCTATTTTCAAGTTAACTTGTTGCAGCTTTATAGAAACAATTCACTCTCAGAAACAAGATTCTCATGTGGTTTCTCTTCATCCTACCTAAATGAGACTGCAGTAATTCGAAGATTATTGACAGAGAGGATTTAAGACGGTGAAGGCTACCAACAAAAGGTATGGAAAATGAAATGCTTCTAGTCTGCTCAGAGACCTAAGTACAGTTCTTCAGGTACTGTTTAGTTCAAATTAGAAGTTGTAAATGTTATTAAATATTATTTTTGATAGAAATAAATCTTATGTGGAAAACTGAATTTACATTTTAATGAAATCTACTGCAGAATTTCTTTTAGCAAATAGTTCATAAATCCACATCTGTCCTGTGTGCTCTGGGATTGCAAGTGTTTGCTCTATGCCCCCGAGTTTGTGCGTACCCCTTCTTTGTTTTTGGGTACTGCTGTGGCATTTCTCTAACCAAAGCCAGTGCTACTGCAACCACTGAGACACAGTATGTCTTCATTATTTGACATCAAAATTTGAGAGAACAGGCCACCAACTATATTGTGTTTGTGGTTGGAGAGGAGCAAAGTTGTCAAAGGTACAATGACAGTATAGATATTTATGTAAGAGAAACAAAAAGTGACTTCATATTGGAGAACAAATTATTTCTATGTAAATTCTTTAGGCAGAAGAAAACGCTTTAAGTCCAATATTCACCACTAAGCAAGTGCTATGCTAACTAGATGTAATGTCATATTATTTACTCTCATTTGGTCTGTCTGCAATTTATCACTGCCAGTACTTGTTAATTACGATGAACAAGCTGTCTGCAGGTCTGAATGATAATGAAATTTATAAAATGTACTGGTTAGAAAAAAGAAAACGGTTATAATTAGTAAGTGGAAAACAGGCTCATAATATAAGATGATTCAAGCAAAGGAAGAAAGCAAGCAAGCAAGCAAGCAAGCAAGCAAACAGATCTTAGGGAATATTATCAGCAGTTTCATTCCTGGAAAATCACAGGCTGCACCCGGTTTGGAAGGCAGTAATTTAGCAAGCTGGCTAGTCCAAAATGCTAGAGCCATTTTCAAATGCTAAACTTGAAAACAGCTATCATAGACCTGTAAATATGTTCTGTATTTAAGAAACTTTAATTTTTGTTCTAATACATTTTGCTAACAGAAACTGTCTGACAGCAAGCAGAACCTAAGCACACAATAACAAAGGCATACAAGTACTATGTCTCAGTGGTTGCTGTAGCAGTAGCAGTGCCTTTTTTTTTTTTTTGCGGAACCAGGGATTGAACTCAGGCCCTTGCACTTGCCAGGGAAGCGCTTATTCCACTGAGCCATATCCCCGGCCCTACTTTTTTTTTTTTTTTTTGAGCAGTGCCTTTGGTTAGAGAAATGTAACTATAAACAAATGTTTACAGTTAAGCCTGACATTTAAGAACCTCAAATCTGGAGAAATCCTCCTCTAAAATTCTATTCAGAATATTTCAAAATTAGGAACAAAAATAGAAGCTATGGACATTATGGAGTCCCTTTTTTTTTCTTCCTCCACTTGTATGGGAAAGTGTGGTTGAAACAGTTAATGAAGCTTTCAGTTTCCCAGTGCCGCATTTTCTCCTTTACCCATGGGAAACTCAGTAGGACGTATGGTAGTAAAAGGATGAATGGAGGCTATGTAGGCTATGAAGGAAAGTAGGACGAGATAAAAAATGCCTAGGTACTGGACAGCACAGGGTGGAGTCTTATTTGAATGCCCTAATCTGATAAAATGATGATGCCCAAAATGACAGCTCAAGTTTCTTTCAGTTTTAGGATCCTAAGAAAATAAATCAGCCTAAGGAAGCAGAGAAAAAAGAACAAGTTTCAAATGTCTTTAACATCAACGGTTTTATGATACAAAATAAATTTTAAAAGAACAGTGACATCAGTTATAAACCAGTGAGTATTCTCTGGCTTAATTATTGTTCTAAGTTCTCCACCCCCTCCCTGCCCCCTTGGTACCATGGATTGAACTCAGGACCTATGCTTGCAAGACAGGTGCTTCAGCTGCTGAGCTATCTCCTCAGCCTTGTCCTAAGTTCTTAAAATGAATCAATTTCTCTAACCGTATGGCTTAAGTACTAAGAACTCATTTTTCAGAAGATGATACTGAAAGCCCAGAGAGGTTACAAAAAACAAAGAACCAGCCAGATTGTTTTGATCAAGAGCCCACCCTACTTTTGTACTCAAAGAATACACATAAATCTTACAGAAGCACTCTGGTATATCCTTTGAAATTAATAGTTAGACAAAAGAAGCTGGTATTACACTATGTCAGAAATAATTATATATATTTTTTTTTCTCAAAGAAAGGACTACTGCCAGTGGAAAGGATAATGGTGCAAAAGGAATAGGAAGATGAAAATAAGGAGCCTTCTGGTTTTTCAAATTACTTCTAGCTACCAAGTTTGGATTACCATTTTCCTACTTCTGTATTTTAAAAAAAATAGGGGATGGGGAGATAGTTCAGCAGCATAAGCACCTGCCTGGCAAGCTCAAGGTCCTGAGTTTGATCCCTGGTACTGAGAAAAAAAAAAAAGAAAATTAAAAAAATGGCTAATGCATTTTGGTATTCTCTCACACACAAGCAATGATATGTCGATTTCTAGTATTTTGAGATTTGCAGTCAGTGCTTCTGAGCTATTCAAACAGCTGGTTTTGCAGTCAAATGCTGTATTTGGGTCAAGGAGTGATTCTGATCTCAGCTGGAAAAGATTGCTCATGTTCTCAGCAAAAACAGTAGTTCAACTGTTTCTGTTTCACATACCAGATACCTAATGTAAAACAAGTGCTACCCTTGGTAAGGACTGTACAATGGGCCCTGACCTAGAAATGGTGGGAAATCAAGCCAGGAACTTTCTTTCACTGCTTTCCTTTCTCTGTGAACAATCCTCGGGTCATGTGCATGGCACCTGGCACTGCTGAATACACATTTTTTTATTAAGACCATTTCTTGAATACTTGCAAGTTGTCTGATCCATATTTATAAATTATTCTGAGCTATATTTGAATTATAATCTCTAACACATTTTCATTAAAAATGTTATTTTAAAAATCTACAATGCTAATAAAATTCTCTACTGGATCCTACAGCTATCTTTACATTTTCAGCATATCTAGGGTTTTCCAAAGAACAGACCGGACAACTCCTTTCTTTATGCCAGAAATCAGCCCCCACGCACAACCACTTGGGAGAACGTCAGTCTCCCAGGTCTGCTGTGACCTGCTCTCCTGGGCTGCAGCATCCTCGCCTGCTGTGTGAGCGTGCCTGTGTGTGCACGGGGAGAGGGCTGTTCAGATGTGTTTTGGCTTCTACGCTAAGGCTAAACTTTTTCATTTACTTGTTCTTTCTTCCTTTTAATCCTGACTTTGTCTTCTTTCCCTAGCTTTTGTTATTTGACTCTGTACTGCACAGAAATTAGCTACAATTTGAACGGAGCACCAACATAGTTAAGCATCAAGATCTTCCAGGAAGACAGACATACAAGTGACATCATGGGCTCCATGGGCTTGCAGCTTCTTGCTTTCACCCTGGCCATATTTGGGCTCTCTGGAGTGCTCACAGCCACTCTGCTGCCCAATTGGAAAGTGAATGTGTATGTGGGCTCCGACATCTTGACTGCCATTATACAACTGCATGGGCTGTGGATGGACTGCACGTGGTATAGCACTGGGATGTTCAGCTGCATGCTGAAAAACTCCATCCTGTCCCTCCCAGCCCATGTACAGGCTGCGAGGGCCACCATGGTCTTGGCTTGCATTTTATCTACTGTGGGGATCTGCATTTCCATAGTAGGACTGAAATGCACTCACTTAGGAGGGGATGAAGAAACCAAGAGTCAGGCTTCCTTTGCCGGAGGAGTCTGTTTCATGTCCTCAGGGGTCTCTGGCTTTATACCCACAGTATGGTACACAAAGGAGATCATAGCAAACTTTCTGGATCTGACAGTTTCAGAAAGCAACAAATACGAGCCTGGAGGAGCTATTTATATAGGATTTATTTCAGCAATCCTGCTGTTTATCTCCGGAATTCTTTTCTGCATTTCCTATACTAGAAAGAATCCAGAAGCTTGGCTATCCCTTCCCAAACAGGAGCAGCCCTCCACCACTCAAGTAGAAAACAACTCTGCATATCACCTGAAAGATTATGTGTAGGTACATAATGCACAAGCAATGAAGTTTTTGGCTGATTGCTGGAACTTTATTTTAGATACGAGTATCAGAATTATGCTTGATTTTTTCCACAGAGTGCAAAATATTTTTAAAAACTACTAAGTAATTTAAAATAGTAATGATCACATATAATTACATATTTTAAGATTTATTTTTCCATGATTGCTTTCATGTTTTACTTAAAGGTTTACAACTATAAGAAGTTCTGACTACATTAGTAAGACTGATAGCATTTTTTTCCTTTTTAAAACTACTTGTTGATACATATTTCTATATTGGATTTTATAAAAGCACTTAACTACCAAGTATAAAAGGTACCTTGGCCATGTAGTTAATAAAAAATGTTACCTATGTTTACTATCTGGTAGGTAATTAAAAACTTGCTTCTGTTCTAAAGTCATGAGAAATGAGGGTGATGCTAGGAACAGAGGAATAGTCCACCTCACGTTCAGGTGCTGCCCAAACCATCTATCCAAAGTCCCAACCTCTACTCTCATTTTCAAATTATAAAAGTACAGATATCTATCTATCTATCTATCTATCTATCTATCTATCTATCTATCTATCTATAAAACTAACATAAGGCAGAATGAAAAAAAACTGCAGGTTGCCACATCATAGAAAAGCCAACCCAAACACAAACTAGAATCTCTAGGCTTCCTAAAACATTAAATATAAGCCAAGTGATAAGAATACATGTTTGTTTTAAAAGGGTCAAGAACTCAACTCTAACTTCTAACAGAAAAATTCTCTATATTTAGTTGATTTCTCCTGTAACAATTTCAATTTATTATTGTCCTACTTTATCACAATACTATTCAAATGACTATCCAAACAATAAAAACAAGTTGTATTTTCCCTCAAATGTGATTCAACAAAGATACTGTGCTCTTGTCCATGAGTAACTGCAGTTAGTTAACTGAAGTGTAACAGTGAAAGTATAAAAAATGCTTTTAAAATATAGGTTAAAAGAATCTGATATGTATTGAAACATCTTAATATTAATTTATGATAAAAATTCAACTATTACCTCATATGTATCTAAATATTTTATGAAAATAAAAACAATTTTTATAGGGACAAAGGAAAAATGACTTGCTTCTATTTATTAATATATGATCAAAAATTGCTTATAATAAATGACAAAAGAGAAGACACCAATAACTCAGGAGGTAGGAAGATAATGTAAGTAACTACCAGTTGTACATACAAAACTAAATACTAAAAGATTTTACTTATACCTGCTTTATTTGGTAGGTCATCATCTGCTGCTGCATCAATATCATCAGCTATTAAGAGGATAGCAAAAAAATGGTTCTATTTCATATGAGAACTAAGAAGAAAATCTCAGCAGAAGTTTAAGTGATTGTTAAAAGTATATATTCCTTTTTAGTGGTCAAAGTATTATTTCCCAGACAAAAGAAACTGGCACATGGAAAAGAACTCGGATAGACTATTTTTATGCAAATTAACATACAATGACTGCTTTGCCACCTCTGTATTCCCTCATGTTGTTAACTGCCTATTTCTGTACAGTCTATGCAGCCCAGAGTCCTGTACAGTACAAAAGGTTCACCTCATACAATTTTGTTAACATGATCTACACTTCAAGATAATACAAAGATGGAATATTTTGTTCCTAACTAGATAGAAGAGAGTTTCAAACTCTAAGAAACTCTCAAACTCTTTTCTTTTCTACAAAAGAAAGACCCAGTTCTATGTGGACTGAAAGCGAGGATGAAATAAATGGGTGTGCAGTCCCACCATTCTTATTCTTTCACCCACAATCCTCTTGCCTTGGCCCAACTCCTATTGTTTCTTCAGGGCTTACATGGACTTCCTCTGTAAACTGAACCCTAATGTTTCCAGAGATTTGTGGCCTCCATGTCTGCACTCAGAAAAACGCTTTGTATGACAAGGTTAGGAATTTACAAGTGGCTTTTCCCAGTAGACTGGGAGCTGAGATTTTTTTTTTTTTTACCTTTGCTCCTCAGTGGCTTGCCACTACTCTAAGTGCCACAGGCCAGGCTTGGTCTAAATCCTCTGCATATAATGGCTGTTTTAAACTGCCTAACAATGCTACCAAGTGGACATGATTCTCTGATCTTGTAGGAAGTGAGGTTGAGAGAGGTTAAGTTATTTAGCCAACTTGCCCAAAGCTACCTAGCCAGTATGTGGAGAGATAGATGTGGACTGGGCTTCAGAATCAACCCACCTGAGTGTTGGCCCCAAGGCTGTACAATACATACAACTCGCAGAAACTGTTTGCTCATGTGAAGGTGGGAACAATACGCTAGCATTTTTCAGAGCTGGCCACTAACGCTGGGCAGTTAGTGCACAGAAAGCATGCAGTGGCACTCTGCAGCTTGGGACCCAATCCTGTGCTTTTCATACAAGCAGAGTGTAACTTGTAGAGGCCAACTGGCAATGTCTGGAAACATTTTGTGATAGCTCAGGTATTATTACAATCTAGTGTGAAGAGAACAGGAATGCTGTTAAGCTTACAGTGAACAGACAAACTGTCAGCAGTTACAAGGTAAAGAAAGTCTGTTCTAATTTACTGAATATATTTAAATATTTATTTTTTGTTGATTAAAAAGTTATTAAAATAAATGACAAAGCACATATGCTTGCACGGCTTGTGAGATTGAACTTGGGCTTGCCAGGCAGGTGCTTATGCCACCCAGCTATCTCCCTGGACCCTGGTAAATAATTTAACAATGAAATAAAATCAAAAAAATTCTAATTTAGGATATATATCCTACACATTCTGCTACTTTAAGAAATACCAAAGTAGACTAGTTAGTCTAATATTAAGAACCAAGGAAGTGTTTCTGTAATGGAAAAGTACTTAAGGTTCAAATTTCAGGGATAAAGTAGAGAAGTTCATCAAAATAAAGTGGCAAGAATTTAGAATCAACTAGCCAGAAAGAACTTTGGTAAGAGTTTTATTTTGGTAAAAGTTCGTTAATGCTTGAGTTGGCTAATCAAAAGACCCATAAGCAGAAGACAGCACATTACTACAGAAAAATCTCTTAAGGTAGGCATAAATAAGCCTGTTACCTCACAAGAGAAATTCTTCACATCCAATTCTTAAAGAGTTCTGATTGAAAATAAGCCACAAATGTTTCTAAATTCCTACTAAGCATTATTCCCTTTCTTGCCCCCCCCCATGAATGTGCCTGCACATCTATTTTAGTACTTGGTTTATCTTATTTTGTGTGTGGTTGTGTTTAACACTTTCTTCTTGCATTTAAAAGATTTAGCCAAAGGGACTATTAGCCAATAGCATGCATCCTACAACTCATTTCCTGTTGGAAAGAACTCTTCCCTTTTTTAATCCGAGAAAATGAATTTTTAACATTCACTCAATGTAGTCAAATATTTTTGAGCTTTCCTTAGGGTTTTCCCAATTTTTTTCTATCACAGTAAAACTAGTTTAGAGCAAAGGAAAATTACTTAAGAACTAAAATTTAATCATTTTAGTTTTTTAACATAATACATCCTCTTTCTTGATAACTGCTTTCTTAAGTCATAAATCAATCTCCTGCATGTTGCATTTATAACATAATGAAAGCATGAGAATAAAACTGCTATGAATATGTTTAATTTGCCAAAAAGGGCAAATATCCTCAAACAAAAAAAGAATTAAATACATAGCTAGTTTTCTAAAACAACCTTTTCTTGAGCCTTAATCCCACAGGGATGAAAATTTAATTAAGTGTATAGGCACCATATCCTACATCAAAAATAAAGTTAATAGTATGTAAACATGATAAAATATTGACTACATAATTAAAACCAAGAAAAACTTTTTGCTTAATATTCTCACACCTATCCTAAAAAACTAAGTAAAATCTAAAGATTCTTGGAGGATAGCAATAAAAACTGTAAGTCAGATCTTCGTTTCTGATATGATAGGCCTATAACCATTCAAAAGGCTACATGTAGACATGTATGCATGACAAAAAGAAAGCAAACTGTATGGCCACTTGCTTTAGGAGAGAAAGTACTCGACAGCACAAATATATTAAGACTGATTATGAGGACCGGGGAGATGGCTAGGTAGAAAAATGCTTGCCTGGCAAGCACAAGGGCCTGAATTCAATCCCCGGTTCCACCAAAAAAAAAAAAAAAAAAAGTGTTCAAAGACAGCCTGGGCCACATAGTGAGACCCTGTCTCAAAAATCTAAAAGAAAGTGAAAAACCAGATATATGTTTGGGGTGGGGAGACAGCTCAGTAGAATAAGCACTTGCCTGGCAAGCGCAGGGTCCTGAGTTCAATCCCAGGTACTGAAAAAAAAAAAAAAAAAAAAAGACTGATTATGCCCTATAAGACAGCTCTCATCATAAAATTCTTTCTACAATCTAATTATTTTAAGAGAGGTCATTTATAATGGCAGTGAAACCTTGAGATACACAAGCGAGGTGGTTTTGCAAGTGAGTCCGTGAAGGCTACTTTACACACCTGACAGTTAAGTCTGCTAAAGAAGTAGAAGGGGAATGAATTCCTACGGTCACCTGAAAGTTCAGCTAACTGTGGAGGACAAAATGGAAGAGGAAGTGTTAAGATGGTACCAAAGAAGGTGAAGCTGAGACGCTCCAAGACTCAACATTAGTATTCAGAAGGTTCATTCTAAACCTGTGAGATATAATCACTGAAGACAATTTTTTCATGTTATTTATGAAGGGGAAATTATGTGAAGTGAACTTTGTATTTGAGAGTTTTGGCTATCAATGAGAGATTTCTACTCTTTACCAGGCTCTGAACTCCTTGAAAGCAGATTCAGTATCTGATGACACACCCTGCTCCTTGTTATATGCCCAGCGCCATACTTCCCAGAGCCACTGCTCAATCCAGTGAAGAAAAACCTTACTTTTTATAGTACATGTTCAGTAATAACTCATCAAACAATGCTTTTGCTAAAAATAGATGCCAGCTGTTTAAATTTGGCATACAGAAACATTGTTTTCATAATTAAAACTTACTCATGTAAGTAGCATAACTATTTTCCACAGATTCATCAAAATCCTGCCAAAAATGTGTAAAAGAACTATTCAATAAATATTGATCCAACTTTAGTTAGAATTCTCCAGCAGAAATCATAAAAAAAATATTTGATTTCTTTTCTAAAAGACTAAGTGGCCATGTCATTTATCTATCATACTGGTATACTTGTAAGAGCAGCAGAGAATGATGGTGATGCTACAAATGATGATAATTAAACCATGACATAAACCTAGCATTTGATCACTCTAAGGAGGAGAAAAACTCCAGAACGTACATGGTTCCTACTCAAGTAAAAAAAAAAAAAAAAAAAAAGATGGAACAGTTTATATATAAATAAATATTAGATCTCATCGATTATTTCCTCAGGGAAACAAAGATTATAAAAGAAATTCAAATTCTGATATACGAATATAAATAAGCAGAAACTTACCTTTGGTTTGGGAACAAAAGCTTTACCTGGAATGGTAAAGATATGCTTGACACTGCAGAGGTATTGGGCCATAACAGAAAGGCGACTGCGCTGTTTGCTTCCTGTAGTTGCAACAAGCCTCTATACAGGAAAAAAAAAAAAAAGGAATTTCAGTATGGCCTGATGGAACAGAATAGAGCCAAGATTTCATTATCTCTGATGCTGCATTTTTTGAGACAAATGATAAAAGCATAGGATATCTGACCCATGATGTAGCCAACATGGGAATATGATGTTCTTCAACATCATCAATATCTTGGATCAGGGCAGTACATATTGTATCACATATAATTGTATCACGTACAATGCACTAAAAAACTCTTGGCACACAAACTTCTCTACTGTTAACTGTTGGGGATTTTCAAATCATTGTTATATTGTAGAACAGAATGTCCTTCATAAAACAACTAATCAATAAATACTGAAGAAACTAGCAAGCATAGTGAAGAACTAAAGATGCTCAAATATTTAACTTCTTGAATATTTCAAAACAAATGAACATTTTTAATGTGTCCTTTTCTTCAGTTAAGTGTAACAAAACTTTGATTATTCAAGAACCCTTATGATGTATTGATTTATTTTCTAAAATATATATGATGTATTGATTTATTTTCTAAAATAAATATATTTTTGTAAAAAAAAAAAACCAGGAAATTTTTAATCCTTTTAAGGACCCAAACATTTTTATTTTGTAATTAATTAAATACAAAACAACCAAAATCAAAACCCTAGCAGAATGCTTAAAAAAGAAACTCTCTCTCTCTCTCTCTCTCTCTCTCTCTCTCTCTCTCTCTCTCTCTCACACACACACACACACACACACACTAAGGCCAAGAATGGCCAAGATACTCCTGAAATATGCCAACAATGTTGATGGGAAGGGTCACACTCCTAGACATCAAAATTAAGATAGTACTGTTACTGGCACAAACAGACCAACGGAACAAAAGCCTCAGACACAGACTCAAGCACGTGTGGGTCCTGATAAATGCTACAGCAACTGCTAATGGGAAAGACTAGAACACTCAGTAGTACTGGTATAATTAAATATCTATAGGGAAAAGAATAGACCCTGATCCTTTATCATAACCTAACATAAAAATATGTAAGTATGACTCCCATGGCATGGAAGAGTATCTTAATGATGCAAAAGCTACAAAAGACTGATGTATTTTGTTCTATTTAAGTTAAAATATTACATACAACAAAATACTACAAAGACTAACCACAAACTGAGAAAGCATTTGAAAGATCAAAAGATTCATGTTCTGAATATGTGAACAAAGGGTCAGTGTTCAGAGTACAAAAGAAATGCCTACACATTAGTCATTAATAATCATAAGATAAAGAACTAAAAGAAAATATAATAAGGCAACTCATGTAAGAACTAACCAAATCAGCTGTAACCATAAGCCATGCTCAAAGAAGGGATAAACTGTAACATAAATGATGGTACAAAGGAGGAATATTCAAATTAAAACCGTGAGAGGTAATTTTACATTTATGAAATGAGCACAGATTAAAAATAAAAACTGCTAGAACTAGCAATGATGACTACCTGGACCTACAGGAACTTTCAGGCACACTGGTGAGAAGGAAAATCAGTATTAACACTTTGCTGCATAATTTGGCAAGTTATAGTAAAGCTGAAGTTATATGAATCCTTATGACTTGTTAGGCCTACCTTAGGAATATATCCTACAATATTGTTTCTACACTTACATGAGAGGTGTCGCACTATGTGTCATATTAAAAAAAAAAAGTAGGAAACATTCACAGTGAATAAATACACCATGGTTATTTCTGTCAACAGAATACAAAACAGTTAAAATAAATCACAGGGTTTGTCAATATAGCTTAATTCCCAAAATACAGTATAAATTAAGAGGCAGAAAATAAGTACAGTATGAAGCTATTTATATAAAAATTTCCAAAGATGACTCCCATGATTTACTCTGTATGTTACTTCCAGGGCAAGCAGAAAACATGCATGGAAATAATGATCAATTATATCATGGAACCACCCACAGGAAGAAAAGAGAGTGAAGTCTCCAACTACATCTACATATGTCTTTAAAAAAGAAAAAAAAATATGGCAATGTATTAAAACCGGACAAAGCAGAGTATTGGAGAAAGTAACAAGACCTACTAATTACTCTAAAATGTGGTCTGCTTCTCCCTGTTCTCAGAGCTGCAAAGACATTTCAACCCCCTGGTGAATGACTCGGGTCACTATTGCAAATGCAGTACCAAAATGACTGCACTCAGCCCAGGCCAGGTTCGAGGCAGGGTGCCCCAGACAAGGCCATCAAAGGTGCAGGGCTTTTGGAGAGTCGCTTTTTTTTTTTCTTGGTACCAGATTGAACTCAGGACCTTGTGCCTGCCAGGCAAGCACTTATTCTACTGAGCTATCTCACCAGCCCTGCAGGACTTTTGGAGTTCGCTACTGCTGGGCTCTCTTGCTTCACTGTCATGTACTGATCTACTCAATTAACCTTTAACCCTACTGCTTCTCACCTGCTGTGGGCATGAAAACCACATATTCTGGCCAGTTAGACCTTTGCCTTGACCAAGATGAAAAACAGGTTCTCTGTGAGATGCTAGGAAGTTTATAGGAAATCTGGAAATACTGTAGCATTTATTTTGTTACTCAGAAGCTACCCCTTATGCTACCTAAATTTGTATTTTTAATCACCTGGCTCTTGTCTGTTGTATCAGGACATTTAAAATTATGAAGGTAAGTTAAAAATGAATGATGAGTTGCTACAGCACAGAGCCCAAAGTAAATTCTTCCTAATGTGTGAAACCAAAAAATGTATATATCCTGAAGCAAATAAAAAAGATAAATAAAAGAAATATAGATTGAAGTTAAAGGACAGGCTTATGGATCAAATGGTCAAAAATATTTCTAGCTCTACATTCAGGAAAAAGGAAGTTTAATTTTACTATCAGAATAAAAGTGTTTTTTGTTGTTGTTGTTGGGTTTTTCTGTTTTTTTTTTTTTGTATTTTAGGAAAAGGTCTAAAGGGTGTTCAGGGTCTCGCTACTAGATCAGACTCACAGTGATCTGCCTGTTTACACCCTTCCAAGAACTGGGATTACAGGCGTACACCAACATGGCAGGCTTGGGGATTGAATCCTGGCCCCTGCGCCTGCTTTCAGGCACTTTAATCTGCTGAGCTATTTGGCCAGCCCACAAGTCAAATATTTAAAATGCATTATAGCTACATTACACCCAACAGCACAATTCAAACCAGATCTTTAAAAGCTAGTATGAACACAATATTTTAAAAATGAACCAAAATAAATGCCCAGATTTTTGAAATTATTATTTGAAATTATTATTTCATCCTGAATTTCTCCTGCTTAAGTAATACTTTACATCTAAAAGGTGTATTTTACTGATGATTTCAAGAGAACTCAAAACTCACCTGTAAGGCATAAAGTTAAGTGTTCTAATTTGATGTAAAAATACATTTAGGTCTGTTTCACTCATAGCCCTAAGCATCCAGCACAGAGGAAGGGGTCCAGTATAGGTTAGGAGCCCCACTGACTTCATTATTCAATCTCTGCTGCAAGTATACCGAAGTTTTGGAAATGAAAACATGTAAATCATCATCTTAACTCAGACTAAAGCAGCACACATAACTTTCCATAACTCATTAAGTAAAAGTTCAAGACACAGGCCAGGAAATCCTACAGAAGGCCTCAATTAAAAGTTAACAGTCTATCAGGCATTCAAACTTACCCTGCTATTTCTGTAATACATTATAGGTAAAGCTATGAAGCTGAATGTCCACTATTAGGATACATGATTTTAATAACAAAAGGCCAAGAAAGCAAATCAATTTTTCAATAAATGGAAACGTCTAATTCTTCAGCTGTATTTTATTTTTTATGCATTTGTTACAGGGTCTACAAGGTCTCTCTATGTAGATTAGACTCATAGTGATTCTCCTGTTTTCAGACTCCCAAGTTCTGGGATTACAGGAGCGTGCCACCATGCCCAGTCAATCACTGTCTCAGCACGCCCCAGGGGCAGGGCTGGGGCTGGCACAGCACTCCAGGCATCCGGGATGCTCTGCCTAAGCAGATGCTTTAGTCCACTGAGCTATCTGGCTGGCCCTATGAACTATCTGGCTGGCCCTTCTTCAGCTTTAAAAAGCACTGTGTCCAAGTATGAGAAAAACAAGTGTTCAAAGAATTCACAAGGACAGTGGTTTTTTTTTGTAACTTTTAAAACAAGAAAAAATAGGTTTATATCTGAGAGGTTACACAGTCTCACAAAAGGGACAAGGAGAATTATGTTGGGCTGGGAATGCAGCTCAGGGGCACAATGTCTGTCTGCCTGACAAACATGAGGCCCTAGGCTCGATTCCTGGTACCAAAAAGCCCCCCAAACAAACAAACAAACAAACAAACAAACGACCAACACAGAAATGTGTTACTGGTGGAGAGCTGGCTCACTGCTGGGAATGTATGCATAATAGGCAAGATCTCCTGGAGAGTGTAGAAGACAGAGGTAGACACTAGATCCAACTGGAGAGAAGCCACAGGGCCAGCAACTTACAGAACTTCAATGTTATAATGAGCAAAAAACATGACCTGCACTACAGTTCAGTTTTTTCTTACAACTACTCTACGACCTTTGGAAAGGTACTAAGTGCTCAGAGTCTGAGTTTCACTAAGTATAAATGAAGTTAGATAAGATTACTAAGATCTCATTTACTGCTACACAATCTAATTCTATTTTATGAGTTGCAACTTAGTATTGTCTGTATGTTCTTTAACATATATGAGCTGAATTCTTAGATTTAGAACCTCTAGACCTATAGAAAGGAAAAGAGGATGGTGCACATTATATGTTTTATAAATATAAATGTTAGTTATAGACTCAATGAAAATTCTTCTTAGTATTCATGGTAAAATTTAACCAAAATCAACCTTTGTTTGAGAAAAATAATTGCCTTTGGTGAGGTTACAGCAACACTATCATTAGTAACTACAACTGACACTGAGTCACTGAAAGCATGACTCCACCTCCTAGGCTTCTGCTCCTCTGCTACTTTCCCCAGGACAACTACAGCCCACAGTATTTTGCATCTCTATTGTTACACTAGAGCACATACACCATAATAATGTCAAGTGAAAAAAAAAAAATCCACCAATGTATAATTAGAAACCTTGGTCTTTGTCCCTGGTTGCTCATATAGTTTCTAAGTTATGCGATTTTCTGGATAAGAGGGGCATGTTCTGTTACTTGTGAATCCCCCCCATCACACCTGACTTCATGCTGATGGGTGACATAAGGTGGGGCTGATCACCAGAAAGACTAACTGGTAACTCATTAATCACAGGCTAAGTTCTGTGAGCCATTCTAAAGAATTATGGAACCTTAGGAAGGGGAAGTAAGAGCCCCTGATTCACAAATGCTTGCTCAGAAATACAGGAAGACCGTCCTGTGACTGGCATCTGACACAGAGCAGTCCACTTAGGGAACTGAGCCACTAACTTACGGGATCCAACACCAACTAAATACAGGTGCAAAGTGTCAGAATTTAAGTATAGAAGACCAGCTGGTGCTTCGAGACTTGCAGAATTGCTTGGTATGGGAAAAACTTACTCTGGTGTGAAAGTGCTATGAATGTAAACAGAGTGGCTTTCTTCAGAACCAAGGCTTCAAAACAGAAAGTAGAGAAGAAAACTAAAGGCATATGCCCAACTCAGACCAACAGGGAGAGAATAAACAGATTCATCAACAGATAACTGTAAGGACCTTGGGGAAAGCAAAAATAAGGTATCATCTTTAAAGAGTTCCTATAAAACAAAAGGGTCTGACAGCTTGCAAGTACTAGCATTTGGGGAAAAACAATTTTATGGCCAAACACTTCAAAGCAACCTTTTCATCCTTTTCTTACTGACACTTTAGACAGGTTGATGCTGGGCTCTGTTTCAGGGTCGGGGTCAGGGTTGATCTCCTGTTAAGTGTTAGCATCCCTAACCTTCTACCTAGTTCTAGTCACCAGATGAATCCCCCAGCTATGACTGCCAAAGTAACTCCAGGTACTGCTAACTGTCCCCTAGAGATGGGTGGAGCATAAGTATCCTTGCTGGAAATGATTGCTGCAGGAGAACTCTGGCAAACAGATAGGAAGATATGAGAAATGAAATTCTGTTGATACATTTAAATTATCTGAGAAGACTGCATCTACAGAATAAGCTCCTACTGCTTTCTTTCCTGGGGCTGGTTGTACGGCAAGTGCAGCCCATGTGACCTGAAAGGTATGAGCAGTGTTCCACCTTTCTTTTTTAATTTTTTTTTTTACTATTATACAGGTAAACTAGTACTGGTACAGGTTTATACTACCTAGGGATTACATTCATCACAGGGAGCTGGTGTCTGTACACAACACAATTCTTTCCATCATCTTCCTTCCTCTTTATCCCTTCTCCCCTTTCCCCACTTGCAAAGTATGTATCTCCCGTTTTTTTTTTTTTAAATTTGGTACAGAGTCTCACTAGGCAGCTTGGACTTGTAGTGATCCTCCTGCTTTTAGCCTACCTAGTGCTGGGATTACAGGTGTGCACCACCATACCTGGTCTTGGTCTGTGGCTCAGCACACCCTGAGGGCAGGGCCCACATGGCATATAGTGTTGAGGATTGAAACCAGGTACTTGTGCTTGCCAGACAGGCATTTAGGTGGCTGCCAGCCCTATTTTTTTTTAATTTTTCAATTCTCTATATATTTTAGATATTAGTTCTCTAAGTTCTTTGAGAATGGCAATTTCTTTTCCCATTCTGTAATTTGCCTCTTCTTTCTATTGGATATTTCCTTGGCTGTATGAAGTTTTTCACTTGACAGGCCCGTTCATTGATTTTTTTTTTTTCATTTATTGATTCTTGAGCTGTAATTCTCTCAAGAGAATCGTAATTACTGCAAAAAAGTTTCATTCTGAAACTATAAAGCTCATTAATATATAAGAAATACCATTTTTCACAAGTGAGACAACAGACAGCACAGATCTGTGATCTCAGAAAGGGGAAAGGAGGTGAACCCAGACTGTCATAGCATATGCTGGGAGGGGTACAAAGGGACCCAGAGGCCCCTCACTTGGTGAAACAGTGGCTGCAGGTTACCTCACTCTTTTTCTGTCACACACAGTGGCATGTACAAAAACATGGACACACATATACATATATTTGCAATGCTCAGAAAGGGATGGGGGAAAAGAGGGAAAGAGCCAGAGCTAAGGGCTGTCCTCTGCAGCCCTGATCTATGCAGACCTGAGTTACAACTCTCTGAGACCTAAGAGGTTAGAAAAAGAAAAATGGGAAAGTTTACACACAACAAAGAATAGTTTGTGTTCCCAACAGCTAAAGAGAAATCTTAAAGGCCTTGAAATACAAAGTGTGTTGGGTCGAGTTCTTTGAAAGGTCATGACTTAGTGGGACTCAATCCCAAATTAAAGTCTATTTTGGATCCATCAGACAAATTCTAAAAGCATTCCTCAAATAATCTTTAAAGCTTATCTAACAGCTTTAAAGAACCAAAAAACAAAAAACCCAACACCATAAAAGGCAGCCCTCAAAAACATTAAATTAAAAATGGTCACAATTCTGGTCTCTCTTCAAAAATAATCAGGCTTTGCAAAGAACTGAAAAAAATGGGACAATGAAAATGACAAAAAAAAAAAAAAGTGAAAAAGTACAGAAATTAGCCAAAGAAATTGCAAGATAAAGCTCTTAAAGCAACTACCAAAGGGTTAAGGATGTAATTCAGTGTTGAATTGTACAGCATATATAAGGACCTGGATTCCATCTCCAGTAGCATACAATAGCTACTATAAATATGTAGACATACTGGTATGTACAAAAATATTAAGGAAAGCATGAATATAATGAGAGAAAGGAAAGATACAAAAAGTCCCAAATAGAATTTCTGGAGGTAAAAATGTAACATTGAAGTGAAAAATACACTTAATAGAACAGAATTTTAGACTCTACATAACTTCGAAGACACAGTAATTGGAATTTTTACATAAGGCAAATCACTAAAATATTTTTATACAGTGCTACTTTTTTTCCCCTCTTCGAGGTACCAGGGATCAAACTCAAGACCCTGTGCTTTTTTTCTTTTAAGAAAAAGTATTTATTTGCCTATGAGGTAAATGTTTTATCAGCTCACAAACAATGTGAAACACAGACCTGCTCTTTACAGAAATACTTGAACATGTGTCCCATTTGTTAAGTGACATTTGAGGATGAGACATACATAACTTTTTAGCAAGCTAGTTACAGGACAATAGGGGGTGTTGATAAGAGTATAATCTGAAACTTACTGTGACAGCAAAGCTAACCGTGAAGAGATAAGTAAAATACTTACCTAATTATAATGCAAAGACCTTTTAATAAGCTTTCTCCTTACTCTTTAATGGCTTGCTCAAGTGGCGTGCATTATCCTGGTTATTACTAAAGTTTCTTTGAAACAATTTTTAAGAGTAGATCACAAAAAACTATGATTACGTGGAACAAATCTTGAAGCATTTAAAATAAATTTCCATATGTCACTTTTGAGTTATTTTTGCATTGATTAACGTGGAGATTTTTGTTGTTAATCCAATAAAGAGAATAAAACTCTGCTCCAACAAGACTGTAACCTTGTGCAAAATACCTTGTATCTAAAATACTGCAGAGGCAGCTGGGAAGATAGCTGCCTGGCAAGCACAAAGGCCCCAGTTCAATCCCTAGAACCGGGCATGGCACACGCCTGTAATCCCAGCACTAGGTAGGCTGAGACAGGAGGATCACTACAAGTCTGAACTGTGTATCAAGACCCTGTATCAAAACAAAACAAAACAAAACAAAACAAAACAAAACAACAAACAGAAACACTTAAATTGTCTTTGTAGCAAAATCTGTGTTTCTGGTTTAGCAAGTTAATACAAACATGGGTTTAAAAAAAAATCAGAAGAGGACAAGTGAAAGTAATGTGTATCTTTGCTGAATACATGTTTTTTCAATACTTTGATTCATTTAGCAATTTATTCAGTTTTTTTGAGACAGGGTCATGCTATTAGTGCAGGCTGTCCTCGAACTCCCCATGTAGCCCAGGCTGGACTTTGACAATGATCCTCCTGCCTCGGGACTACAGGCATGCAGCACCATGTCTAACTTTTTATTTAGCAATTTAAAATACATTCTGATAGCATGAAGGTGATATGGCTAAATACTGAAATGGAATACTCATCCTGTGGATTTCAAAATATTGAAGCTATTATATACCATAAAAGGAATATAACGATTATTTTAAAAATTCTTATAACAACGCAGAGGTTTTGACCAAAACAGAAACCAGTTAATTAAAACCTTGTGATAGAGTAATAAGGTAGCAGGGAAGTGATTCAGATTCAGGATTGAAATGATACAGTCTCCAATGTAGAATTCAAAGCCAGGTATTTCACCTTGACCGCCAATGTCCTGTGGGCCAAGGAACAACTTCAAGCACCGCCAAGCCCTTGCTCCCCATCTCTGTCTCAATGCGCTTTGCAGATTCCTATGCGGGACAGCCAATGCCTTGCACAACAGATGCTCAGAATAAACTCCAAAGCCCGACCACTTCAGGAAAGAACGAAATTATCCTTCCTTGTGGAAAAACAGAAATACGGCTGGAGCCGACACACAATCCCTGCCAACCAATCAGGAAACCGCATCTCATTTTGTGAACTCCTGAATCTCCTAAGCCTGGGGTAAAAAAAGAAATGAAGCCCATCCTAGAAGATGGCACCCAGACTCCCAAATACTCGGACAGGTCCAGATTTTCTTCCTGCTTTCCAGGTCCTCCCTCCCCCGCCGACCCTGAACTTCCAAGGCAGGTGCTTATGAGGCTGAGCTATCTCCCTAGGGCTAAAATGTTTTTGTAATAGTTAACCAAATCCACAGATTACTATATAATTCTTTTCTTTACTGATATGTTTTGATCTGACAATTACCAGACATCAAACTGTCTACTCCTTGACCTAATTGGGCCACCAACTTGTCTTGTGCCATGTCATACTGTTTTGATTATTAAGGCTTCACTATATATTTTAACAAAGCAATCATTTCTCATTCTTTTTCTTTTCCCAAAATTTTATTGAGAAATAAATAGCAATGAGACAGTTTCAAATCAAATTGGTAGGACAGTTCCAAAAATTAACACATTGCACACTGCCTTCCTTAGTGGTTGTTTACTGTACCAGATGCAGAAATATCCTATTTAAAACACTTTATTAAAGAAATCCCTCTAATCCTTGAATTAAGAGAATGTAGCTATATATCTATCCTAACCATTTTGAATACACAGATACAAAATGGATATTCATCTATATCCTCTTTTTTGTTTAGTTCCATCATTTAAATATTTTAGGTGTGTGAACTCAGCAAAATATTCCAAAATAGTCCAGTAGTCCATAAAAGTATTGAGTCTTCCACTTCACTGGCAATGTCAGAAG
>NW_004524600.1:2394332-2400742 GCF_000260255.1 Octodon degus
TACTGAAATTCAGGCGCAGATCTACAAAGTCTGAATTTATCTAGCTGTGCCTGGCTTGGGTCTGGTGGCTGTGCTCAGCTGCTTCCTGCTGCCGCCCTTGGGAGTGAACCTGTTGTACCCCTCTGGCAAGATGTTCTGCTCCTGGACTAGCTGGGTGGTTCTGTCCCCTCCTCTCTCTGCATGGACTGCAGCTGCCAAGTTTCACCCCAGGCTGTATGCCAGGCCTGAGCTAAGTCTGAAGGGGACAAGGTGGAGTACGGGGGAGAGGAAGCTCTCCCATACACTCACCAGGCCTGGGCTAGAGCTGGATCTGGGGATCCTAAGAACACGGCAGAAATTCTCACTCAATGGGCGGAAGTGGGGGTGACTATGGAGTGAGGGGGGGTCCCAAGGTGGTGGAAGAGGGTCTCACCCATGCTGCATCTGGACTTGGACCGGACCAGACTGGACCGGTCCCCGCCGGCGCAGGGTAGCAGGAAGCTCTCCGCACACTCACCAGGCCTGGGCTAGGGCTGAATCTCTCATTCTTTTTCAACATATCTCATATATTCTTGCATGTCCAAGAATAACCACTATACTTCAAGGATTACGATTATATTAGATGTAGTACAAAGGTACCTATTTGAAAAAAATCAGCTTCTTTTACAATAATCATTTTTCCTTCCAGGACTATCATATTTCTCATGATTTTTCTAAGTAAACTTTTGAGATTTTCAGTAAAGATCTGTAGATTTTTTTTAACAGGTCTTTTGCTTAGTTTTTCAAAATAATTATGTATCTGCAAATAGTATTTTTTACTCCAAACAATTACAACTTTTATAGTGATACCTTGGTTCACAAACTTAATTCATTCTATGATTCTTGAAGATGACCACATTTACATTTGGGCAAGAATGACAGCCACGGTTGTGCTCATCACCAGATGTAGAGTTTGCAAACAATAAAACTTTGCCGAAACTTCTGTTTGTGAAAGTTACAAATATTTGTAACTAATTGAATCCTAAACTCTCTTGGACTTCTGTATTCTTTCAACATATGAAACATGATAGATATTTAATCAAACTCGCTTTTTTAATTGGCTCCAATATAATCTGAATGCTTCAGAGGAGTCTCCCCTCTAAATTCTAATGCACCCTCTGGATTTTACATCATTTTCTTCTAATTGAAGCAATGCTTTAATAGAGGTGCTGATAGAGATCCATGAAAGCCAGATTTATTAATAAATGGCACTAATTGGGATTTATATGTTAAAAGTGGTAGAAACTGATTTCTACTTAATACATAAAAATTAATCTCATAGGCTAGGCATGGTGGCATGCGCCTGTAATCCCACAACTTGGGAGGTTGTAAACACGAGAATCACTATGAGTCCGATCTAGTAGTAAGACCCTGAACATCCTGTAGACCCTTCCCTAAAACACAGAAAAAAATAAATAAAAATGTTTTAAAAACTTAATCTCATAAGGATTATAGATATAAATGTGAAAGGTAAAAAATAAAGCTTTTAGAAGATAATGAAAGTGTATCTACATGATCTCAAGAAATAAAAGGATTTCTTTAACAAGGCAAGGGAAAACACTGATCACAGTCTAATGATTTCATTTATGAGAATGCATAATTTTTAAGACATTGTAAAAAGAAAATGACAACATGTCAAAGAACAGAAGAGGAAATCTGCAATTTGTCTAAATAATGAGGAATTGTATGAAGAACATGTGAGAACTCTAAATCCAAAAGAAAAGACAGGTAGGGGCTGGGGAGATAGCTCAGCAGTCTAAGCGCCTGTCTGGCAAGCATAACCACCCAGGTTCAATCACCAGTACAGCATGCCGTGCCAGCCCTAGAACCCCAAGTGCCAGCCCAGAAATTGGGCATGGTGGTACACACCTGTAATCCCAGCCCTGGGGAGGCTGAGGCAGGAAGATTACTATGAGGCTGAGCTGTGTAGCAAGACCCTGTACCAAATAAATGAATAATTAAATATATAAAAGACAGGTAGCCCAAAACAAAGATATGCAAGCTGTGCATACACATACCCAAAGTCCAACAAACACATAAAATAGTTCTCAATGTCATTCAAAAACACCATAAACAAAATCATAAACTCCTTTAGTCTATCATTACTCCTAGATTAACAAACATGCAACTCCAGCCGTACCAGGTACTGGGAAGAATATAGAACAAATTGAACTCGTGCACACTGCTGGTGGGGATATATATAGGCAAAATGACCTCCAAAAACAATTTATTACTGTATAGCAAGAGTTATTTTGCAGTTCTACTTCCATGCATATACTCTACAGAAATCTTCCATGCATATGCCCAGCTGACATAAATCTAAGAACATTCATGACAGCTAATTCTAGGTCCTTAAACACAATAATGAATGAAAAAAATGTCAATCAGTGGGAGGTATATATGCTATAAAAATAAAATAGTTATGAATAACACAAGCAAATCCTGTAAGAGATGTTCTAAATAAAGACTGCATCTCTTTATGGATTCATTTATATAAAGTTTAAAAAAAAGATAAAAACTATACTTTCAAATGGACATAAAGTCCATGTGATAAAAAGCTATGGAATGGAATAATAAACCCAATATTCACAATACTAATTACCCGAGGGATAATGAGGGACAGGAGATGTAATCAGAGTGAGATAGACTTAGAGCTTGCAGCTCCCCTCTGTGGTCTGTGTCTAGATATCCCTCTGAAGTCTCTGCAATCTTATACTTTTTTGGAGATCAGTGAATTTAGAGGTTGTAATTAATTCAAGGTTCAAAACTGGATTAAGGGTGTGACGGCTATACCTGCCCTAGGGCGGGTAGCTTGCATACAATACAAGGAACAGAAAGTCTTGTCCCTGCCTTTTCTCTCTTGTTGCTTTTGCTGTCTTCTTCTGCCATGAACTATTGATCTCCTGCCCTGTGCCACATTGCTTTTGAGTGATTATCAACTGAAATCTCTACAGACTGTGAGCTCAATAAACCTTTCCTTCTTTATCTTTCATTCTTGAGTATTTTGTCTCAGCAATGAAGAAAAGTAGTAAGATACCCTCCTTAAACTTCTGCAGCATGAGAGCTGCCTGTCATCAGCCTGGAGACTTGGCTCAGAACACACTTGCCAGGGGGAGGCTGACATAATATGCATCACTAAGGTAGCAGTTAAGACAAAGTCTACATGCTGGACAGTAAGACCCTTTGGGCTCCAAGTCAATGACCATAATTTTTACCATCCTACTGAGCACAAAGGATCAATTTTAAGATACCACTCTCTGAACCCCACGTAAACGACTGTATGGCTGACACAATGGTTTCATCTTTCTCTGGTCATGTCTATGGTTGCTTTGTCTGTATTTATCATACCTCCTTCTTGGCTCACACAGATCATTTACATTCACTCTCCCTAGAAGTTTCCAGCCCTGCTGTCTGTCATTCTCATACAAGTTAAAGTTTTGCTGAGCTGTTGCTGGGTTTCTCTGTGGATAATAGAGTTTGTATTAGAACATAGTTGGAGTAAAAATGCTGTACTGTCTGGGAATGTGACCATGTGATCAAATAACCAGAAAAAAGTTAAAGCTTACCTCAGCCACTTCCTTTTGAAAAGTCAAAGTCATCTGAGTTCTGCCATAAGCAAAAGGTCCATTTCTATTCGAAATGTTTTCAAGCCACTGGATAATCAGTGGAGTTGACACACTGAAAGGTAGATTTCCAATAATGTGTACATTTGGAGGATCTGTTTTCCAGGGAGGGAAAAACCTTAGAATTACTTCATCGATAAATTCTAAACACAATTTTAGTTCAGAGTAAAGTCAAACTGGATATTAATAGTACTAAAAACACATTAAAAGATATAGCTGGAAAAAATATAGCTGAGTATATTTTAGTCCATTTATTCTTCAAGAGCAGTATTTTCTCCCAGTTGAGCATTGAATTATTGAGGAAAAAATTCTACCTAATTAGTGTTCAGTCAGTGAAAATCCAGATTCCTGGCATGAAAAAACTGGCTTGAAGGAAAAGATACTTTTTTAGGATATGATGACATTAAAGTGCCTATGGGGCTCTCAAGGGGCCATATGCCCTTGAAAGAGATACAGGCTGGTTAAGAAGATGTAAACGCCAACAGTTCACAGGAAGAAGTAAAAAACCAGAGTGGAGTGACCTAGGTTAACCTTTAGCAGGGCATAGAAGATTCTGAGAAAGAAAAACTGTAGAATCATGTTAGAAATGGACAGAAAACAAAAAATAACTACCAAATGACAGTTATAGAAAGCTTAGAAATGTTAAAGGAAAAACAGGAAGAATGGTTCAGTATTAGGGAAGACAAAGCAGAGAAATCTTCCAGACGACAGCTGGATAACAGTCAAATAAATGTGGGAGAATGTAGTAAGGTGAATTTCAAACAGGTCACTGTAATCTGAGTATAGCTGGGGCAGGGGTGGGAGAGGGGAAGATAAGATTCAAAAACCTGCAGATTGTTTGCTGCAAGACTTTATGAAAGGTGGAGACTACAAATGCAGGTTACTCCAGAGGAGCCTAGTTCTGGGGAGGTCAGAGACATACAGGGGAAGCTAGATAATGCATCCAAATAGCTCATTCATTTACTCTAAGAGTTTCTATATGAGCAAAAATACCCTGTTTATCTGTGGAGTCCAAAAAGCTGACCCATAAAAGGTACAAATAAATAATGCCTATGAAGGAAGAGTAACTCTATTGATTAGTGAGTACAAAAGACAAAGGAGTTAACACTCAAAAATCAATAGTATTTCTGCACACAAACAAACACACCAACAAACAAATCAGGGAAACCATACCTTTCACAATATCGAAAAATAAAAAAAGAAATATTTATAAGTCAATCTCACAAGGAAGTAAAAGACTTACACAGTGAAAATTACAGTACTCCGAGAAAAGAGATCAAAGAGGATCTCAGAAAATGTAAAAATATTTCTTGCTTGTGCATAGGAGGACCCAGCATTGTGAAAATAGCCCTACTACAAAAACTGTTATACAGATTCAATGCAATACCAATTAAAATACCATTAGTTAACCTCACAGACCTAAAGAAAACATTACTAAAATTTGTCTGGAACCAGAAGAGACTCGGAATACCAAATGCAGTTCTGGGCAACACGGACAAGGCAGGAGGCATCACAATCCCTGACTTAAAATTATAAGCTATTGTGATAAAATCAGCATGGTACTGGCAAAAAAAGACAGACCTGAGAATCAGTGACACAGATTAGAAGATGCAGACACAACTACAAACACACTCAGTCATCTTATCTTCGACAAAGAGGTCAAACATGCTCACTGAAAGAAAGACTCTTTACTAATGCTACTGGAAAAATTGGCTTTCCACATGCCCAAGATGAAAATTAGACCATTTCTGTCACCATGCACTAAAGTAAAAAATGGACCAAACATTTAAATATTAAAACAGAAATACTAAATGTACTGGATGAGAAAACAGGTTGAAAACTTGAAGACATAGGGTAAGCAGGTAGAGTTAATGAACAAAAACCAAACTGCATGGGAAATACTTCAAAGAATCAATAACTGGGATCTCATCTTTTTGAAGTTTCTGCACTTCAAAGCAGATCTCCAAAAGAGTAAAAAGAAAACTCACATACTGGGAAAAAATTATAGCTGACTGTCCTTCAGACAAAGAGTTTCTATCTAGAACATATAAAGAATTAAAAAAAAAAAAAAAGAAACCAGGCCCCTAAAATTCAAAGACCCAATCCAAAATTGGGCATCTGAGATGAATATATACTTCTCAGATGAAGAAATAAAAATGGCAATATATGAAAAAATGTTCAACATCATTGGTCATTTGAGAAATGCAAATTAAATCAACTCTGAGACTCTACCTCACCCCAGCAAGAATGGCTATTATCAAGAAGTCAACCAATAACAAATGTTTGAGGCCCTTTTGCACTGTTGGTGGGTGTGTATATGGGTACAACCACTATGGAAATCAGTGAGGCAATTCCTCAAAAGCTAGGATTGGAGGTCCCATTCAACCCAACTATTTCCCTCTTGGGTGTCTTTCCAAATGAACCGAAGTGCTTGCCTGGCAAGTTCAAGGACCTGAGTTCAATTTCCGGTTCCGGGGGAAAAAAAAAAAAAGTTCCAAATGAACTGAAAATATCATACCACAGTGATATGTGCACCCATGTTTACTGCAGCACAGTCTGTCATGGTTAAATCTTGAAAACAACCCAAATGCCAATCAAATGATGAATTTTTAAAAAATGGCATTTTTATACAATAGAGTATTACTCAGCTATAAAAGATAAATTTTCAGGCTTTGATAGGTAAATGGATGCAATTAGAGACCATACTCGTAAATGAAATAAATCAGACTAGTATGTGCATCATATTGTTTGCCTCGTGCAAGAACGTGA
>NW_004524600.1:2401067-2403320 GCF_000260255.1 Octodon degus
AAAAAAAAAAAAAAAAAAAAAAAAAAAAAAGGCTTTGGTGTGCCTTCGCTTACTAGAATATATTTTTTCACCATTTGGAAAAGTAACACTTCACAGCTTAACCCCATATTTATCACCAATTGATGAAAAATTAAGAAAAAGTACTAAATTTTAAATTTTGGAACTGGAGATGTTAAAAATATGATAGCGCACATTATTTGACTGTTTAGATAATTTAAAAAAAATTTTAGGTAGTTAATTTTTAATATATAATAAATACTTATAATAAATCTACAATGAATAAAATAAATATTTGATATAAACAATGAGAAAAGAAAAGTAAAAACAAACCAAGTACTTAAAGGTACCTACCATCCTGCCAGGGTCTTTTAAGACTTTCTGGAAAAGATTTCTCTATCTTAAATGTCAATACATCTCCATGAACAATCTTTAGTTTTCCAGGTGCTGCATCAGAAAGCATCTAGTTTACAAAAAGGTCAATGAAATGAGTGCATACATTTCAGGTATCATTAAATCAGTTAGAAAAAGCAACCACTGATGAACTAACAATATAGCATTCACTGCAACAGATATTTTGTATCTGTAAGTTTTTAAATTACATACTAAAGCCATTTTAATGAAATACTAAAGAATTAGAAATAAGTCATATGAAAAATGAATTTAGGTCTTCAGAGCCCAAATATATTCAAATGATTCTGCATATTACTAAGACCTTTAACTATATACAGATTCAAACTGAGCATATTTGTCCCTTCTCAATGGCAGGCCCCATTTGGTTTTCTGAGCCTCCCCCCTGAGCAGAGCATGTCTAATCCCAGTATTTCTTGATTCAAAGGGACTATAAGCCTAATGAATTACTCTACATGTCCTCAATAATAGCATTTCCCAATCTATTTCTACCTTTTAAGTATTTGCTTTCTTTCCTTTTTCTTTGATCTTCAGAGGAAAACAACATAGAATTAAGATTCCTTTCTAATCTTCACACTATTTTTTTTCTTCACTTCATTCACCTTAGCACCACACCTTCACAGCATGTACTAAAACATTGGTACCTAGTTGGAAAGAGCCTTATGGCTCTGCCAACTACAAAGTTGTATTTTGTTGTGTGTACCCAATTCCCTCACCCAAGTCAACTCTTGAATTCCTTGACAAAATAGAAAACATACATCATTGAGCTTATTCTGCAGAAGGGATCATAATCAATGAGAAAAACCATGACTACTCGAGAGGACTGCAAGTTAAGAGTGGTCATCTTCCCACTCAGTGTGTCTCAACTGAGTTCAGAGAACTGGGGCTCCTACTTAGTTGCCAAGAATATCTGAAACATCTCTAGGGATATACAAGTAAGATGAAGGAGCTCAAGCTCAAATGAAACTCTACCATGGCCACACTTTGGTCCTACTGTTCCATAGAAGCTGCTGTTTTTCTCCTACCATTCTCTACCTATTTTGGGCAACTTACAGAAAGAATACATGGGGGCTGGGGATATAACTCAGTGGAATAAGGGCTTGCCTGGCAAGCACAAGATCCTGAGTTCAATCCCTGGTACCACAGGGGGGGAAAAAAATTGACTAAGCTGTATTGTTAAAAAAAAAAAAAAAAAAAAGAATACATGGCATCAGAGAAGCCACAGGGATACTCTAGAGCAAAATACAGATTGCTGATACCCTCAACCTTTGTGTCCATAATCAGAAGCTGAAGGGTCTGTGCTGAAAGACTGTACACTGGAGGCCTAGAGATGGACGTCCTAAGGCAATGATGACAACTGGAGTGCCTCTTATAAAACAGAAGCAAGACTTCTTTCTATTCCTTTTGGTTCCATCCAGACTCCAAGCCTATTGGTTGGTGCCACTCACCCAGGGCAAGTTAGTTCTCTTCATTAAATCCATCATGCAGACATGCACAGAACTATGCTAAACCAATATACTGGACATTTCTTATCAGGTTCACACCACAGTTAACTATTACAATTCCCTTGTATGTAAATATCAATGGCTATGTACATATCTGACTTTGTGCGGGTGTTATTGGGGTAAACAGGAAATAAATGCTGCCCTTAAGCAACATGCATTGTTACAGGGAAAGAAACATACACATATGTGACTGTTACAGTGTGTTGTGCTATCAGGAATCATGGACAATGCACAGGGTGGACACAACAGTAACTGTTACTTTTTGTTGCCATCAATGGGCCTGCCTTTAGCACTGGTCTTTGCACTTATAATTCACAATGGCATAAGACACTACTTTGGC